>NW_026645973.1:0-255184 GCF_949987535.1 Balaenoptera acutorostrata | reverse complement strand
TAGGGTTAGGGTACGCTTTAGGGTGAGGGTAGTTATTAAACCTATCCCACTCTCTAGATACCCCTTAGCACGTAAAGGAATATTATTTGGGGGTCCAGCCATGGAGAAGGGTTTAGACACTAGGAGAAGATAAGGAACACACCCATTATCACGAAATCACATTAGGATTCTCTTTTTAACATTTTCCTTAAAACACTAGTGCTTAGGAAATCTATTGGAGGCAGAATCAGTCAAGGGTAGCTTAGGGTTAGGGTTAGGGTTAGGGTGAGGGTTAGGGTATGGCTTAGGGTACGGGTTCGGGGAGGGGTTCGGGTAGGGCGTAGGGTATGGGTTAGGGTTAGGGTTAGGGTTAGTGTTAGGGTTAGGGCTCGGTTTAGGGTACGGGTTAGGATTAGGGTACGCGTTTGGGTTAGGGTAGGGGTTAGGGTTAGGTTACGCGTTAGGGTGGGGGTAGTTATTATACCTATCACACTCTCTAGATACCCCTTAGCACGTAAAGGAATATTATTTGGGGGTCCAGCCATGGAGAAGAGTTTAGACACTAGGAGAAGATAAGGAACACACCCATTATCAAGAAATCACATTAGGATTCTCTTTTTAACCTGTTCCTTAAAACACTAGTGCTTAGGAAATCTATTGGAGGCAGAAGCAGTCAAGGGTAGCTTAGGGTTAGGGTTAGGGTTAGGGTGAGGTTTAGGGTACGGCTTAGGGTACGGGTTCGGGGAGGGGTTCGGGTTGAGCGTAGGGTATGGGTTAGGGTTAGGGTTAGGGTTATGATTAGGGTTAGGGTTAGTGTTAGGGTTAGGGCTCGGTTTAGGGTACGGGTTAGGATTAGGGTACGCGTTAGGGTTAGGGTAGGGGTTAGGGTTAGTGTACGCGTTAGGGTGAGGGTAGTTATTAAACCTATCCCACTCTCTAGATACCCCTTAGCACGTACAGGAATATTATTGGGGGTCCAGCCATGGAGAAGAGTTTAGAAACTATGAGAAGATAAGGAACACACCCATTATCAAGAAATCACATTAGGATTCTCTTTTTAACCTGTTCCTTAAAACACTAGTGCTTAGGAAATCTATTGGAGGCAGAAGCCGTCAAGGGTAGCTTAGGGTTAGGGTTAGGGTTAGGGTGAGGTTTAGGGTACGGCTTAGGGTACGGGTTCGGGGAGGGGTTCGGATAGGGCGTAGGGTATGGTTTAGGGTTAGGGTTAGGGCTAGTGTTAGGGTTAGGGCTCGGTTTAGGGTACGGGTTAGGATTAGGGTATGCGTTAGGGTTAGGGTAGGGGTTAGGGTTAGGATACGCGTTAGGGTGAGGGTAGTTATTAAACCTATCCCACTCTCTAGATACCCCTTAGCACGTAAAGGAATATTATTTGGGGGTCCAGCCATGGAGAAGAGGTTAGACACGAGGAGAAGATAAGGAACACGCCCATTATAAAGAAATCACATTAGGATTCTCTTTTAAACCTGTTCCTTAAATCACTAGTGCTTAGGAAATCTATTGGAGGCAGAAGCCGTCAAGGGAAGCTTAGGGTTAGGGTTAGGGTTAGGGTGAGGGTTAGGGTACGGCTTAGTGTACGGGTTCGGGGAGGGGTTCGGGTAGGGCGTAGGGTATGGGTTAGAGTTAGGGTTAGGGTTAGTGTTAGGGTTAGGGCTCAGTTTAGGGTACGGTTTAGGATTAGGGTACGCGTTAGGGTTCGGGTAGGGGTTAGGGTTAGGGTACGCGTTAGGGTGAGGGTAGTTATTAAACCTATCCCACTCTCTAGATACCCCTTAGCACGTAAAGGAATATTATTTGGGGGTCCAGCCAAGGAGAAGAGTTTAGACACGAGGAGAACACAAGGAACACACCCATTATCAAGAAATCACATTAGGATTCTCTTTTTAACAAGTTCCTTAAAACACTAGTGATTAGGAAATCTATTGGAGGCAGAAGCCGTCAAGGGGAGCTTAGGGATAGGGTTAGGGTTAGGGTGAGGGTTAGGGTTCGGCTTAGGGTACGGGTTCGTGGAGGTGTTCGGGTAGGGCGTAGGGTATGGGTTAGGGTTAGGGTTAGGGCTAGGGTTAGGGTTAGGGCTCGGTTTAGGGTACGTGTTAGGATTAGGGTACGCGTTAGTGTTAGGGTAGGGGTTAGGGTTAGGGTACGCGTTTAGGGTGAGGGTAGTTATTAAACCAATCCCATTCTCTAGATACCCCTTAGCACGTAAAGAATATTATTTGGGGGTCCAGCCATGGAGAAGAGTTTAGACACGAGGAGAAGATAAGGAACACACCCATTATCAAGAAATCACATTAGGATTCTCCTTTAAACCTGTTCCTTAAATCACTAGTGCTTAGGAAATCTATTGGAGGCAGAAGCCGTCAAGGGTAGCTTAGGGTTAGGGTTAGGGTTAGGGTGAGGGTTAGGGTACGGCTTAGGGTACGGGTTCGGGGAGGGGTTCGGGTAGGGCGTAGGGTATGGGTTAGCAGTTAGGGTTAGTGTTAGTGTTAGGGTTAGGGCTCAGTTTAGGGTACGGGTTAGGATTAGGGTACGCGTTAGTGTTAGGGTAGGGGTTAGGGTTAGGGTATGCTTTAGGGTGAGGGTAGTTATTAAACCTATCCCACTCTCTAGATACCCCTTAGCACGTAAAGGAATATTATTTGTGGGTCCAGCATGGAGAAGGTTTAGACACTAGGAGAAGATAAGGAACACACCCATTATCAAGAAATCACAATATGATTCTCTTTTTAAACTGTTACTTAAAACACTAGTGGTTTGGAATTCTATTGGAGGCAGAAGCAGTCAAGGGTAGCTTAGGGTTAGGGTTAGGGTTAGGGTGAGGTTTAGGGTACGGCTTAGGGTACGGGTTCGGGGAGGGTTTCGGGTAGGGCGTAGGGTATGGGTTAGGGTTAGGGTTAGGTTTAGTGTTAGGGTTAGGGCTCGGTTTAGGGTACGGGTTAGGATTAGGGTACTCGTTAGGGTTAGGGTAGCGGTTAGGGTTAGGGTACGCGTTAGGGTGAGGGTAGTTATTAAACCTATCACACTCTCTAGATACCCCTTAGCACGTAAAGGAATATTATTTGGGGGTCCAGCCATGGAGAAGAGTTTAGACACTAGGAGAAGATAAGGAACACACCCATTATCACGAAATCACATTAGGATTCTCTTTTTAACCTGTTCCTTAAAACACTAGTGCTTAGGAAATCTATTGGAGGCAGAAGCAGTCAAGGGTAGCTTCGGGTTAGGGTTAGGGTTAGGGTGAGGGTTAGGGTACGGCTTAGGGTACGGGTTCGGTGAGGGTTTCGGGTAGGGCGTAGGGTATGGGTTAGGGTTAGGGTTAGGGTTAGTGTTAGGGTTAGGGCTCGGTTTAGGGTACGGGTTAGGATTAGTGTACTCGTTAGGGTTAGGGTAGCGGTTAGGGTTAGGGTACGCGTTAGGGTGAGGGTAGTTATTAACCCTATCACACTCTCTAGATACCCCTTAGCACGTAAAGGAATATTATTTGGGGGTCCAGCCATGGAGAAGAGTTTAGACACGAGGAGAAGACAAAGAACACACCCATTATCAAGAAATCACATTAGGATTCTCTTTTCACCTGTTCCTTAAAACACTACTGCTTAGGAAATCTATTGGAGACAGAAGCAGTCAAGTGTAGCTTAGGGTAGGGTTAGGGTTAGGGTGAGGGATAGGGTATGGCTTAGGGTACGGGTCCGGGGAGGGGTTCGGGTAGGGCGTAGGGTATGGGTTAGGGTTAGGGTTAGGGCTGGTGTTAGGTTTAGGGCTCGGTTTAGGGTACGGGTTAGGATTAGGGTACGCGTTAGTGTTAGGGTAGGGGTTAGGGTTAGGGTACGCGATAGGGTGAGGTAAGTTATTAAACCTATCCCACTCTCTAGATACCCCTTAGCACGTGAAGGAATATTATTTGGGGGTCCAGCCATGGAGAAGAGTTTAGACACTTGGAGAAGATAAGGAACACACCCATTATCAAGAAATCACATTAGGATTCTCTTTTTAACCTGTTCCTTAAAACACTAGTGCTTAGGAAATCTATTGGAGGCAGAAGCAGTCAAGGGTAGCTTAGGGTTAGGGTTAGGGTTAGGGTGAGGGTTAGGGTACAGCTTAGGGTACGGGTTCGGGGAGGGGTTCGGGTAGGGCGTAGGGTATGGGTTAGGGTTAGGGTTAGGGCTAGGGTTAGGGTTAGGGCTCGGTTTAGGGTACGGGTTAGGATTAGGGTACGCGTTAGGGTTAGGGTAGGGGTTAGGGTTAGGGTACGCGTCAGGGTGAGGGTAGTTATTAAACCTATCCCACTCTCTAGATACCCCTTAGCACGTAAAGGAATATTATTTGGGGGTCCAGCCATGGAGAAGAGTTTAGACACGAGGAGAAGATAAGGAACACACCCATTATCAAGAAATCACATTAGGATTCTCTTTTTAACCTGTTCCTTAAAACACTTGTGCTTAGGAAATCTATTGGAGGCAGAAGCAGTCAAGGGTAGCTTAGGGTTAGGGTTAGGGTTAGGGTACGGCTTAGGGTACGGGTTCGGGGAGGGGTTCGGGTAGGGCGTAGGCTATGGGTTAGGGTTAGTGTTAGGGTTAGTGTTAGGGTTAGGGCTCGGTTTAGGGTACGGTTTAGGATTAGGGTACGCGTTAGGGTTAGGGTAGGGGTTAGGGTTAGGGTATGCGATAGGGTGAGGTTAGTTATTAAACCTATCCCACTCTCTAGATACCCCTTAGCACGTAAAGGAATATTATTTGGGGGTCCGGCCATGGAGAAGAGTTTCGACACTAGGAGAAGATAAGGAACACACCCATTATCAAGAAATCACATTAGGATTCTCTTTTTAACCTGTTCCTTAAAACACTAGTGCTTAGGAAATCTATTGGAGGCAGAAGCCGTCAAGGGTAGCTTAGGGTTAGGGTTAGGGTTAGGGTGAGGGTTAGGGTACGGCTTAGGGTACGGGTTCGGGGAGGGGTTCGGGTAGGGCGTAGGGTATGGGTTAGGGTTAGGGTTAGGGATAGTGTTAGGGTTAGGGCTCGGTTTAGGGTACGGGTTAGGATTAGGGTATGCGTTAGGGTTAGGGTAGGGGTTAGGGTTAGGGTACGCGTTAGGTTGAGGGTAGTTATTAAACCTATCCCACTCTCTAGATACCCCTTAGCACGTAAAGGAATATTATTTGGGGGTCCAGCCATGGAGAAGAGTTTAGACACGAGGAGAAGATAAGGAACACACCCATTATCAAGAAATCACATTAGGATTCTCTTTTAAACCTGTTCCTTAAATCACTAGTGCTTAGGAAATCTATTGGAGGCAGAAGCCGTCAAGGGTAGCTTAGGGTTAGGGTTAGGGTTAGGGTGAGGGTTAGGGTACGACTTAGGGTACGGGTTCGGGGAGGGGTTCGGCTAGGGCGTAGGGTATGGGTTAGGGTTAGGTTAGGGTTAGTGTTAGGGTTAGGGCTCGGTTAAGGGTACGGGTTAGGATTAGGGTACGCGTTAGTGTTAGGGTAGTGGTTAGGGTTAGGGTACGCTTTAGGGTGAGGGTAGTTATTAAACCTATCCCACTCTCTAGATACCCCTTAGCACGTACAGGAATATTATTTGGTGGTCCAGCCATGGAGAAGAGTTTAGACACGAGGAGAAGATAAGGAACACACCCATTATCAAGAAATCACATTAGGATTCTCTTTTTCACCTGTTCCTTAAAACACTAGTGCTTAGGAAATCTATTGGAGGCAGAAGCCGTCAAGGGTAGCTTAGGGTTAGGGTTAGGGTTAGGGTGAGGGTTAGGTTATGGCTTAGGGTACGGGTTCGGGGAGGGGTTCGGGTAGGGCGTAGGGTATGGTTTAGGGTTAGGGTTAGGGTTTGTGTTAGGGTCAGGGCTCGGTTTAGGGTACGGGTTAGGATTAGGGTACGCGTTAGTGTTAGGGTAGGGGTTAGGGTTAGGGTACGCGATAGGGTGAGGTTAGTTATTAAACCTATCCCACTCTCTAGATACCCCTTAGCACGTAAAGGAATATTATTTGGGGGTCCAGCCATGGAGAAGAGTTTAGACACTAGGAGAAGATAAGAAACACACCCATTATCAAGAAATCACATTAGGATTCTCTTTTTAACCTGTTCCTTAAAACACTAGTGCTTAGGAAATCTATTGGAGGCAGAAGCCGTCAAGGGTAGCTTAGGGTTAGGGTTAGGGTTAGGGTGAGGGTTAGGGTACAGTTTAGGGTACGGGTTCAGGGAGGGGTTCGGGTAGGGCGTAGGGTATGGGTTAGGCTTAGGGTTAGAGTTAGTGTTAGGGTCAGGGCTCGGTTTAGGGTACGGGTTAGGATTAGGGTACGCGCTAGGGTTAGGGTAGGGGTTAGGGTTAGGGTACGCGTTAGGGTGAGGATAGTTATTAAACCTATCCCACTCTCTAGATACCCCTTAGCACGTAAAGGAATATTATTTGGGGGTCCAGCCATGGAGAAGAGTTTAGAAACTAGGAGAAGATAAGGAACACACCCATTATCACGAAATCACATTAGGATTCTCTTTTTAACCTGTTCCTTAAAACACTAGTGCTTAGGAAATCTATTGGAGGCAGAAGCAGTCAAGGGTAGCTTAGGGTTAGTGTTAGGGTTAGGGTGAGGGCTAGGGTATGGCTTAGGGAACGGGTTCGGGGAGGGGTTCGGGTAGGGCGTAGGGTATGGGTTAGGGTTAGGGTTAGGGCTAGCGTTAGGTTTAGGGCTCGGTTTAGGGTACGTGTTAGGATTAGGGTACGCGTTAGGGTTAGGGTAGGGGTTAGGGTTAGGGTACGCGTTAGGGTGAGGGTAGTTATTAGACCTATCCCACTCTCTAGATACCCCTTAGCACGTAAAGGAATATTATTTGGGGGTCCAGCCATGGAGAAGAGTTTAGACACGAGGAGAAGATAAGGAACACACCCATTATCAAGAAATCACATTAGGATTCTGTTTTTAACCTGTTCCTTAAAACACTAGTGCTTAGGAAATCTATTGGAGGCAGAAGCAGTCAAGGGTAGCTTAGGGTTAGGGTTAGGGTGAGGGTGAGGGTTAGGGTACGGCTTAGGGTACGGGTTCGGGGAGGGGTTCGGGTAGGGCGTAGGGTATGGGTTAGGGTTACGGTTAGGGTTAGTGTTAGGGTTAGGGCTCGGTTTAGGGTACGGGTTAGGATTAGGGTACGCGTTAGGGTTAGGGTAGGGGTTAGGGTTAGTGTACGCGTTAGGGTGAGGGTAGTTATTAAACCTATCCCACTCTCTAGATACCCCTTAGCACGTAAAGGAATATTAATGGGGGTCCAGCCATGGAGAAGAGTTTAGACACTAGGAGAAGATAAGGAACACACCCATTATCACGAAATCACATTAGGATTCTCTTTTTAACCTGTTCCTTAAAACACTAGTGCTTAGGAAATCTATTGGAGGCAGAAGCAGTCAAGGGTAGCTTAGGGTTAGGGATAGGGTTAGGGTGAGGGTTAGGGTATGGCTTAGGGTACGGGTTCGGGGAGGGGTTCGGGTAGGGCGTAGGGTATGGGTTAGGTATAGGGTTAGGGCTAGTGTTAGGGTTAGGGCTCGGTTTAGGGTATGGGTTCGGATTAGGGTACGCGTTAGGGTTAGGGTAGGGGTTAGGGTTAGGGTACGCATTAGGGTGCGGGTAGTTATTAAACCTATCACACTCTCTAGAAACCCCTTAGCACGTAAAGGAATATTATTTGGGGGTCCAACCATGGAGAAGAGTTTAGACACGAGGAGAAGATAAGGAACACACCCATTATCAAGAAATCACATTAGGATTCTCTTTTTCACCTGTTCCTTAAAACACTAGTGCTTAGGAAATCTATTGGAGGCAGAAGCAGTCAAGGGTAGCTTAGGGTTAGGGTTAGGGTTAGGGTGAGGGTTAGGGTATGGCTTAGGGTACCGGTTCGGGGAGGGGTTCGGGTAGGGCGTAGGGTATGGGTTAGGGTTAGGGTTAGGTTTAGTGTTAGGGTTAGGCCTCGGTTTAGGGTACGGGTTAGGATTAGGGTACGTGTTAGTGTTAGGGTAGGGGTTAGGGTTAGGGTACGCGATAGGGTGAGGTTAGTTATTAAACCTATCCCACTCTGTAGATACCCCTTAGCACGTAAAGGAATATTATTTGGTGGTCCAGCCATGGAGAAGAGTTTAGACACTAGGATAATATAAGGAACACACCCATTATCAAGAAATCACATTAGGATTCTCTTTTTAACCTGTTCCTTAAAACACTAGTGCTTAGGAAATCTATTGGAGGCAGAAGCAGTCAAGGGTAGCTTAGGGTTAGGGTTAGGGTTAGGGTGAGGGTTAGGGTACGGCTTAGGGTACGGGTTCGGGGAGGTGTTCGGGTAGGGCGTAGGGTATGGGTTAGGGTTAGGGTTAGGGTTAGTGTTAGGGTTAGGGCTCGGTTTAGGGTACGGGTTAGGATTAGGGTACGCGTTAGTGTTAGGGTAGTGGTTAGGGTTAGGGTACGCTTTAGGGTGAGGGTAGTTATTAAACCTATCCCACTCTCTAGATACCCCTTAGCACGTAAAGGAATATTATTTGGGGGTCCAGCCATGGAGAAGAGTTTAGACACTAGGAGAAGATAAGGAACACACCCATTATCAAGAAATCGCAATATGATTCTCTTTTTAAACTGTTCCTTAAAACACTAGTGCTTAGGAAATCTATTGGAGGCAGAAGCAGTCAAGGGTAGCTTAGGGTTAGGGTTAGGGTTAGGGTGAGGGCTAGGGTATGGCTTAGGGTACGGGTTCGGGGAGGGGTTCGGGTAGGGCGTAGGGTATGGGTTAGGGTTAGTGTTAGGGTTAGTGTTAGGGTTAGGGCTCGGTTTAGGGTACGGGTTAGGATTAGGGTACCCGTTAGGGTTAGGGTAGGGGTTAGGGTTAGGGTATGCGATAGGGTGAGGTTAGTTATTAAACCTATCCCACTCTCTAGATACCCCTTAGCACGTAAAGTTATATTATTTGGGGGTCCAGCCATGGAGAAGAGTTTAGACACTAGGAGAAGATAAGGAACACACCAATTATCAAGAAATCACATTAGGATTCTCTTTTTAACCTGTTCCTAAAAACACTAGTGCTTAGGAAATCTATTGGAGGCAGAAGCAGTCAAGGGTAGCTTAGGGTTAGGTTTAGGGTTAGGGTGAGGGTTAGGGTACGGCTTAGGGTACGGGTTCGGGGAGGGGTTCGGGTAGGGCGTAGGGTATGGGTTAGGGTTACGGTTAGGGTTAGTGTTAGGGTTAGGGCTCGGTTTAGGGTACGGGTTAGGATTAGGGTACGCGTTAGGGTTAGGGTAGGGGTTAGGGTTAGTGTACGCGTTAGGGAGAGGGTAGTTATTAAACCTATCCCACTCTCTAGATACCCCTTAGCACGTACAGGAATATTATTTGGTGGTCCAGCCATGGAGAAGAGTTTAGACACGAGGAGAAGATAAGGAACACACCCATTATCAAGAAATCACATTAGGATTCTCTTTTTCACCTGTTCCTTAAAACACTAGTGCTTAGGAAATCTATTGGAGGCAGAAGCAGTCAAGGGTAGCTTAGGGTTAGGGTTAGGGTTAGGGTGAGGGTTAGGTTATGGCTTAGGGTACGGGTTCGGGGAGGGGTTCGGGTAGGGCGTAGGGTATGGTTTAGGGTTAGGGTTAGAGTTAGTGTTAGGGTCAGGGCTCGGTTTAGGGTACGGGTTAGGATTAGGGTACGCGTTAGTGTTAGGGTAGGGGTTAGGGTTAGGGTACGCGATAGGGTGAGGTTAGTTATTAAACCTATCCCACTCTCTAGATACCCCTTAGCACGTAAAGGAATATTATTTGGGGGTCCAGCCATGGAGAAGAGTTTAGACACTAGGAGAAGATAAGAAACACACCCATTATCAAGAAATCACATTAGGATTCTCTTTTTAACCTGTTCCTTAAAACACTAGTGCTTAGGAAATCTATTGGAGGCAGAAGCCGTCAAGGGTAGCTTAGGGTTAGGGTTAGGGTTAGGGTGAGGGTTAGGGTACAGTTTAGGGTACGGGTTCAGGGAGGGGTTCGGGTATGGCGTAGGGTATGGGTTAGGGTTAGGGTTAGAGTTAGTGTTAGGGTCAGGGCTCGGTTTAGGGTACGGGTTAGGATTAGGGTACGCGCTAGGGTTAGGGTAGGGGTTAGGGTTAGGGTACGCGTTAGGGTGAGGATAGTTATTAAACCTATCCCACTCTCTAGATACCCCTTAGCACGTAAAGGAATATTATTTGGGGGTCCAGCCATGGAGAAGAGTTTAGAAACTAGGAGAAGATAAGGAACACACCCATTATCACGAAATCACATTAGGATTCTCTTTTTAACCTGTTCCTTAAAACACTAGTGCTTAGGAAATCTATTGGAGGCAGAAGCAGTCAAGGGTAGCTTAGGGTTAGTGTTAGGGTTAGGGTGAGGGCTAGGGTATGGCTTAGGGAACGGGTTCGGGGAGGGGTTCGGGTAGGGCGTAGGTTATGGGTTAGGGTTAGGGTTAGGGCTAGCGTTAGGTTTAGGGCTCGGTTTAGGGTACGTGTTAGGATTAGGGTACGCGTTAGGGTTAGGGTAGGGGTTAGGGTTAGGGTACGCGTTAGGGTGAGGGTAGTTATTAGACCTATCCCACTCTCTAGATACCCCTTAGCACGTAAAGGAATATTATTTGGGGGTCCAGCCATGGAGAAGAGTTTAGACACGAGGAGAAGATAAGGAAGACACCCATTATCAAGAAATCACATTAGGATTCTCTTTTTAACCTGTTCCTTAAAACACTAGTGCTTAGGAAATCTATTGGAGGCAGAAGCCGTCAAGGGTAGCTTAGGGTTAGGGTTAGGGTTAGGGTGAGGGTTAGGGTATGGCTTAGGGTACGGGTTTGGGGAGGGGTTCGGGTAGGGCGTAGGGTATGGGTTAGGTATAGGGTTAGGGCTAGTGTTAGGGTTAGGGCTCGGTTTAGGGTATGGGTTCGGATTAGGGTACGCGTTAGGGTTAGGGTAGGGGTTAGGGTTAGGGTACGCATTAGGGTGCGGGTAGTTATTAAACCTATCACACTCTCTAGAAACCCCTTAGCACGTAAAGGAATATTATTTGGGGGTCCAACCATGGAGAAGAGTTTAGACACGAGGAGAAGATAAGGAACACACCCATTATCAAGAAATCACATTAGGATTCTCTTTTTCACCTGTTCCTTAAAACACTAGTGCTTAGGAAATCTATTGGAGGCAGAAGCAGTCAAGGGTAGCTTAGGGTTAGGGTTAGGGTTAGGGTGAGGGTTAGGGTATGGCTTAGGGTACCGGTTCGGGGAGGGGTTCGGGTAGGGCGTAGGGTATGGGTTAGGGTTAGGGTTAGGTTTAGTGTTAGGGTTAGGCCTCGGTTTAGGGTACGGGTTAGGATTAGGGTACGTGTTAGTGTTAGGGTAGGGGTTAGGGTTAGGGTACGCGATAGGGTGAGGTTAGTTATTAAACCTATCCCACTCTGTAGATACCCCTTAGCACGTAAAGGAATATTATTTGGTGGTCCAGCCATGGAGAAGAGTTTAGACACTAGGAGAATATAAAGAACACACCCATTATCAAGAAATCACATTAGGATTCTCTTTTTAACCTGTTCCTTAAAACACTAGTGCTTAGGAAATCTATTGGAGGCAGAAGCAGTCAAGGGTAGCTTAGGGTTAGGGTTAGGGTTAGGGTGAGGGTTAGGGTACGGCTTAGGGTACGGGTTCGGGGAGGTGTTCGGGTAGGGCGTAGGGTATGGGTTAGGGTTAGGGTTAGGGTTAGTGTTAGGGTTAGGGCTCGGTTTAGGGTATGGGTTAGGATTAGGGTACGCGTTAGGGTTAGCGTAGGGGTTAGGGTTAGGGTATGCGATAGGGTGAGGTTAGTTATTAAACCTATCCCACTCTCTAGATTCCCCTTAGCACGTAAAGTTATATTATTTGGGGGTCCAGCCATGGAGAAGAGTTTAGACACTAGGAGAAGATAAGGAACACACCAATTATCAAGAAATCACATTAGGATTCTCTTTTTAACCTGTTCCTTAAAACACTAGTGCTTAGGAAATCTATTGGAGGCAGAAGCCGTCAAGGGTAGCTTAGGGTTAGGTTTAGGGTTAGGGTGAGGGTTAGGGTACGGCTTAGGGTACGGGTTCGGGGAGGGGTTCGGGTAGGGCGTAGGGTATGGGTTAGGGTTACGGTTAGGGTTAGTGTTAGGGTTAGGGCTCGGTTTAGGGTACGGGTTAAGATTAGGGTACGCGTTAGGGTTAGGGTAGGGGTTAGGGTTAGTGTACGCGTAAGGGAGAGGGTAGTTATTAAACCTATCCCACTCGCTAGATACCCCTTAGCACGTACAGGAATATTATTTGGTGGTCCAGCCATGGAGAAGAGTTTAGACACGAGGAGAAGATAAGGAACACACCCATTATCAAGAAATCACATTAGGATTCTCTTTTTAACCTGTTCCTTAAAACACTAGTGCTTAGGAAATCTATTGGAGGCAGAAGTAGTCAAGGGTAGCTTAGGGTTAGGGTTAGGGTTAGGGTGAGGGTTAGGTTATGGCTTAGGGTACGGGTTCGGGTAGGGCGTAGGGTATGGTTTAGGGTTAGGGTTAGGGTTAGTGTTAGGGTTAGGGCTCGGTTTAGGGTACGGGTTAGGATTAGGGTACGCGTTAGTGTTAGGGTAGGGGTTAGGGTTAGGGTACGCGATAGGGTGTGGTTAGTTATTAAACCTATCCCACTCTCTAGATACCCCTTAGCACGTAAAGGAATATTATTTGGGGGTCCAGCCATGGAGAAGAGTTTAGACACTAGGAGAAGATAAGGAAAACACCCATTATCAAGAAATCACATTAGGATTCTCTTTTTAACCTGTTCCTTAAAACACTAGTGCTTAGGAAATCTATTGGAGGCAGAAGCAGTCAAGGGTAGCGTAGGGTTAGGGTGAGGGTTAGGGTACGGCTTAGGGTACGGGTTCGGGGAGGGGTTCGGGTAGGGTGTAGACTACTGGTTAGGGTTAGGGTTAGGGCTAGTGTTAGGGTTAGGGCTCGGTTTAGGGTACGGGTTAGGATTAGGGTACGCGTTAGGGTTAGGGTAGGGGTTAGGGTTAGGGAACGCGTTAGTGTGAGGGTAGTTATTAAACCTATCCCACTCTCTAGATACCCCTTAGCACGTAAAGGAATATTGTTTGGGGGTCCAGCCATGGAGAAGAGTTTAGACACTAGGAGAAGATGAGGAACACACCCATTATCACGAAATCATATTAGGATTCTCTTTTTAACCTGTTCCTTAAAACACTAGTGCTTAGGAAATCTATTGGAGGCAGAAGCAGTCAAGGGTAGCTTAGGGTTAGTGTTAGGGTTAGGGTGAGGGCTAGGGTATGGCTTAGGGTACGGGTTCGGGGAGGGGTTCGGGTAGGGCGTAGGGTATGGGTTAGGGTTAGGGTTAGGGCTAGTGTTAGGTTTAGGGCTCGGTTTAGGGTACGGGTTAGGATTAGGGTACGCGTTAGGGTTAGGGTAGGGGTTAGGGTTAGTGTACGCGTTAGGGTGAGGGTAGTTATTAAACCTATCCCACTCTCTAGATACCCCTTAGCACGTAAAGGAATATTAATGGGGGTCCAGCCATGGAGAAGAGTTTAGACAGTAGGAGAAGATAAGGAACACACCCATTATCACGAAATCACATTAGGATTCTCTTTTTAACCTGTTCCTTAAAACACTAGTGCTTAGGAAATCTATTGGAGGCAGAAGCAGTCAAGGGTAGCTTAGGGTTAGGGTTAGGGTTAGGGTGAGGGTTAGGGTACGGCTTAGGGTACGGGTTCGGGGAGGGGTTCGGGTAGGGCGTAGGGTATGGGTTAGGGTTAGGGTTAGAGTTAGTGTTAGGGTCAGGGCTCGGTTTAGGGTACGGGTTAGGATTAGGGTACGCGTTAGTGTTAGGGTAGGGGTTAGGGTTAGGGTACGCGATAGGGTGAGGTTAGTTATTAAACCTATCCCACTCTCTAGATACCCCTTAGCACGTAAAGGAATATTATTTGGGGGTCCAGCCATGGAGAAGAGTTTAGACACTAGGAGAAGATAAGAAACACACCCATTATCAAGAAATCACATTAGGATTCTCTTTTTAACCTGTTCCTTAAAACACTAGTGCTTAGGAAATCTATTGGAGGCAGAAGCCGTCAAGGGTAGCTTAGGGTTAGGGTTAGGGTTAGGGTGAGGGTTAGGGTACAGTTTAGGGTACGGGTTCAGGGAGGGGTTCGGGTAGGGCGTAGGGTATGGGTTAGGGTTAGGGTTAGAGTTAGTGTTATGGTCAGGGCTCGGTTTAGGGTACGGGTTAGGATTAGGGTACGCGCTAGGGTTAGGGTATGGGTTAGGGTTAGGGTACGCGTTAGGGTGAGGATAGTTATTAAACCTATCCCACTCTCTAGATACCCCTTAGCACGTAAAGGAATATTATTTGGGGGTCCAGCCATGGAGAAGAGTTTAGAAACTAGGAGAAGATAAGGAACACACCCATTATCATGAAATCACATTAGGATTCTCTTTTTAACCTGTTCCTTAAAACACTAGTGCTTAGGAAATCTATTGGAGGCAGAAGCAGTCAAGGGTAGCTTAGGGTTAGTGTTAGGGTTAGGGTGAGGGCTAGGGTATGGCTTAGGGAACGGGTTCGGGGAGGGGTTCGGGTAGGGCGTAGGGTATGGGTTAGGGTTAGGGTTAGGGCTAGCGTTAGGTTTAGGGCTCGGTTTAGGGTACGTGTTAGGATTAGGGTACGCGTTACGGTTAGGGTAGTGGTTAGGGTTAGGGTACGCGTTAGGGTGAGGGTAGTTATTAGACCTATCCCACTCTCTAGATACCCCTTAGCACGTAAAGGAATATTATTTGGGGGTCCAGCCATGGAGAAGAGTTTAGACACGAGGAGAAGATAAGGAACACACCCATTATCAAGAAATCACATTAGGATTCTCTTTTTAACCTGTTCCTTAAAACACTAGTGCTTAGGAAATCTATTGGAGGCAGAAGCAGTCAAGGGTAGCTTAGGGTTAGGGTTAGGGTTAGGGTGAGGGTTAGGGTACGGCTTAGGGTATGGGTTCGGGGAGGGGTTCGGGTAGGGCGTAGGGTATGGGTTAGGGTTACGGTTAGGGTTAGTGTTAGGGTTAGGGCTCGGTTTAGGGTACGGGTTAGGATTAGGGTACGCGTTAGGGTTAGGGTAGGGGTTAGGGTTAGTGTACGCGTTAGGGTGAGGGTAGTTATTAAACCTATCCCACTCTCTAGATACCCCTTAGCACGTAAAGGAATATTATTTGGGGGTCCAGCCATGGAGAAGAGTTTAGACACGAGGAGAAGATAAGGAACACACCCATTATCAAGAAATCACATTAGGATTCTCTTTTTAACCTGTTCCTTAAAACACTTGTGCTTAGGAAATCTATTGGAGGCAGAAGCAGTCAAGGGTAGCTTAGGGTTAGGGTTAGGGTTAGGGTACGGCTTAGGGTACGGGTTCGGGGAGGGGTTCGGGTAGGGCGTAGGCTATGGGTTAGGGTTAGTGTTAGGGTTAGTGTTAGGGTTAGGGCTCGGTTTAGGGTACGGGTTAGGATTAGGGTACGCGTTAGGGTTAGGGTAGGGGTTAGGGTTAGGGTATGCAATAGGGTGATGTTAGTTATTAAACCTATCCCACTCTCTAGATACCCCTTAGCACGTAAAGGAATATTATTTGGGGGTCCGGCCATGGAGAAGAGTTTCGACACTAGGAGAAGATAAGGAACACACCCATTATCAAGAAATCACATTAGGATTCTCTTTTTAACCTGTTCCTTAAAACACTAGTGCTTAGGAAATCTATTGGAGGCAGAAGCCGTCAAGGGTAGCTTAGGGTTAGGGTTAGGGTTAGGGTGAGGGTTAGGGTACGGCTTAGGGTACGGGTTCGGGGAGGGGTTCGGGTAGGGCGTAGGGTATGGGTTAGGGTTAGTGTTAGGGTTAGTGTTAGGGTTAGGGCTCGGTTTAGCGTACGGGTTAGGATTAGGGTACGCGTTAGGGTTAGGGTAGGGGTTAGGGTTAGTGTACGCGTTAGGGAGAGGGTAGTTATTAAACCTATCCCACTCTCTAGATACCCCTTAGCACGTACAGGAATATTATTTGGTGGTCCAGCCATGGAGAAGAGTTTAGACACGAGGAGAAGATAAGGAACACACCCATTATCAAGAAATCACATTAGGATTCTCTTTTTCACCTGTTCCTTAAAACACTAGTGCTTAGGAAATCTATTGGAGGCAGAAGCAGTCAAGGGTAGCTTAGGGTTAGGGTTAGGGTTAGGGTGAGGGTTAGGTTATGGCTTAGGGTACGGGTTCGGGGAGGGGTTCGGGTAGGGCGTAGGGTATGGTTTAGGGTTAGGGTTAGAGTTAGTGTTAGGGTCAGGGCTCGGTTTAGGGTACGGGTTAGGATTAGGGTACGCGTTAGTGTTAGGGTAGGGGTTAGGGTTAGGGTACGCGATAGGGTGAGGTTAGTTATTAAACCTATCCCACTCTCTACATACCCCTTAGCACGTAAAGGAATATTATTTGGGGGTCCAGCCATGGAGAAGAGTTTAGACACTAGGAGAAGATAAGAAACACACCCATTATCAAGAAATCACATTAGGATTCTCTTTTTAACCTGTTCCTTAAAACACTAGTGCTTAGGAAATCTATTGGAGGCAGAAGCCGTCAAGGGTAGCTTAGGGTTAGGGTTAGGGTTAGGGTGAGGGTTAGGGTACAGTTTAGGGTACGGGTTCAGGGAGGGGTTCGGGTAGGGCGTAGGGTATGGGTTAGGGTTAGGGTTAGAGTTAGTGTTAGGGTCAGGGCTCGGTTTAGGGTACGGGTTAGGATTAGGGTACGCGCTAGGGTTAGGGTATGGGTTAGGGTTAGGGTACGCGTTAGGGTGAGGATAGTTATTAAACCTATCCCACTCTCTAGATACCCCTTAGCACGTAAAGGAATATTATTTGGGGGTCCAGCCATGGAGAAGAGTTTAGAAACTAGGAGAAGATAAGGAACACACCCATTATCATGAAATCACATTAGGATTCTCTTTTTAACCTGTTCCTTAAAACACTAGTGCTTAGGAAATCTATTGGAGGCAGAAGCAGTCAAGGGTAGCTTAGGGTTAGTGTTAGGGTTAGGGTGAGGGCTAGGGTATGGCTTAGGGAACGGGTTCGGGGAGGGGTTCGGGTAGGGCGTAGGGTATGGGTTAGGGTTAGGGTTAGGGCTAGCGTTAGGTTTAGGGCTCGGTTTAGGGTACGTGTTAGGATTAGGGTACGCGTTAGGGTTAGGGTAGGGGTTAGGGTTAGGGTATGCGTTAGGGTGAGGGTAGTTATTAGACCTATCCCACTCTCTAGATACCCCTTAGCACGTAAAGGAATATTATTTGGGGGTCCAGCCATGGAGAAGAGTTTAGACAAGAGGAGAAGATAAGGAACACACCCATTATCAAGAAATCACATTAGGATTCTCTTTTTCACCTGTTCCTTAAAACACTAGTGCTTAGGAAATCTATTGGAGGCAGAAGCAGTCAAGGGTAGCTTAGGGTTAGGGTTAGGGTTAGGTTATGGCTTAGGGTACGGGTTCGGGGAGGGGTTCGGGTAGGGCGTAGGGTATGGTTTAGGGTTAGGGTTAGAGTTAGTGTTAGGGTCAGGGCTCGGTTTAGGGTACGGGTTAGGATTAGGGTACGCGTTAGTGTTAGGGTAGGGGTTAGGGTTAGGGTACGCGATAGGGTGAGGTTAGTTATTAAACCTATCCCACTCTCTAGATACCCCTTAGCACGTAAAGGAATATTATTTGGGGGTCCAGCCATGGAGAAGAGTTTAGACACTAGGAGAAGATAAGAAACACACCCATTATCAAGAAATCACATTAGGATTCTCTTTTTAACCTGTTCCTTAAAACACTAGTGCTTAGGAAATCTATTGGAGGCAGAAGCCGTCAAGGGTAGCTTAGGGTTAGGGTTAGGGTTAGGGTGAGGGTTAGGGTACGGTTTAGGGTACGGGTTCAGGGAGGGGTTCGGGTAGGGCGTAGGGTATGGGTTAGGGTTAGGGTTAGAGTTAGTGTTAGGGTCAGGGCTCGGTTTAGGGTACGGGTTCGGATTAGGGTACGCGTTAGGGTTAGGGTAGGGGTTAGGGTTAGGGTACGCGTTAGGGTGAGGATCGTTATTAAACCTATCCCACTCTCTAGATACACCTTAGCACGTAAAGGAATATTATTTGGGGGTCCAGCCATGGAGAAGAGTTTAGAAACTAGGAGAAGATAAGGAACACACCCATTATCACGAAATCACATTAGGATTCTCTTTTTAACCTGTTCCTTAAAACACTAGTGCTTAGGAAATCTATTGGAGGCAGAAGCAGTCAAGGGTAGCTTAGGGTTAGTGTTAGGGTTAGGGTGAGGGCTAGGGTATGGCTTAGGGAACGGGTTCGGGGAGGGGTTCGGGTAGGGCGTAGGGTATGGGTTAGGGTTAGGGTTAGGGCTAGCGTTAGGTTTAGGGCTCGGTTTAGGGTACGTGTTAGGATTAGGGTACGCGTTACGGTTAGGGTAGGGGTTAGGGTTAGGGTACGCGTTAGGGTGAGGGTAGTTATTAGACCTATCCCACTCTCTAGATACCCCTTAGCACGTAAAGGAATATTATTTGGGGGTCCAGCCATGGAGAAGAGTTTAGACACGAGGAGAAGATAAGGAACACACCCATTATCAAGAAATCACATTAGGATTCTCTTTTTAACCTGTTCCTTAAAACACTAGTGCTTAGGAAATCTATTGGAGGCAGAAGCAGTCAAGGGTAGCTTAGGGTTAGGGTTAGGGTTAGGGTGAGGGTTAGGGTACGGCTTAGGGTATGGGTTCGGGGAGGGGTTCGGGTAGGGCGTAGGGTATGGGTTAGGGTTACGGTTAGGGTTAGTGTTAGGGTTAGGGCTCGGTTTAGGGTACGGGTTAGGATTAGGGTACGCGTTAGGGTTAGGGTAGGGGTTAGGGTTAGTGTACGCGTTAGGGTGAGGGTAGTTATTAAACCTATCCCACTCTCTAGATACCCCTTAGCACGTAAAGGAATATTAATGGGGGTCCAGCCATGGAGAAGAGTTTAGACACTAGGAGAAGATAAGGAACACACCCATTATCACGAAATCACATTAGGATTCTCTTTTTAACCTGTTCCTTAAAACACTAGTGCTTAGGAAATCTATTGGAGGCAGAAGCAGTCAAGGGTAGCTTAGGGTTAGGGTTAGGGTTAGGGTGAGGGTTAGGGTATGGCTTAGGGTACGGGTTCGGGGAGGGGTTCGGGTAGGGCGTAGGGTATGGGTTAGGTATAGGGTTAGGGCTAGTGTTAGGGTTAGGGCTCGGTTTAGGGTATGGGTTCGGATTAGGGTACGCGTTAGGGTTAGGGTAGGGGTTAGGGTTAGGGTACGCATTAGGGTGCGGGTAGTTATTAAACCTATCACACTCTCTAGAAACCCCTTAGCACGTAAAGGAATATTATTTGGGGGTCCAACCATGGAGAAGAGTTTAGACACGAGGAGAAGATAAGGAACACACCCATTATCAAGAAATCACATTAGGATTCTCTTTTTCACCTGTTCCTTAAAACACTAGTGCTTAGGAAATCTATTGGAGGCAGAAGCAGTCAAGGGTAGCTTAGGGTTAGGGTTAGGGTTAGGGTGAGGGTTAGGGTATGGCTTAGGGTACCGGTTCGGGGAGGGGTTCGGGTAGGGCGTAGGGTATGGGTTAGGGTTAGGGTTAGGTTTAGTGTTAGGGTTAGGCCTCGGTTTAGGGTACGGGTTAGGATTAGGGTACGTGTTAGTGTTAGGGTAGGGGTTAGGGTTAGGGTACGCGATAGGGTGAGGTTAGTTATTAAAACTATCCCACTCTGTAGATACCCCTTAGCACGTAAAGGAATATTATTTGGTGGTCCAGCCACGGAGAAGAGTTTAGACACTAGGAGAATATAAGGAACACACCCATTATCAAGAAATCACATTAGGATTCTCTTTTTCACCTGTTCCTTAAAACACTAGTGCTTAGGAAATCTATTGGAGGCAGAAGAAGTCAAGGGTAGCTTAGGGTTAGGGTTAGGGTTAGGGTGAGGGTTAGGGTACGGCTTAGGGTACGGGTTCGGGGAGGTGTTCGGGTAGGGCGTAGGGTATGGGTTAGGGTTAGGGTTAGGGTTAGTGTTAGGGTTAGGGCTCGGTTAAGGGTACGGGTTAGGATTAGGGTACGCGTTAGTGTTAGGGTAGTGGTTAGGGTTAGGGTACGCTTTAGGGTGAGGGTAGTTATTAAACCTATCCCACTCTCTAGATACCCCTTAGCACGTAAAGGAATATTATTTGGGGGTCCAGCCATGGAGAAGAGTTTAGACACTAGGAGAAGATAAGGAACACACCCATTATCAAGAAATCACAATATGATTCTCTTTTTAAACTGTTCCTTAAAACACTAGTGCTTAGGAAATCTATTGGAGGCAGAAGCAGTCAAGGGTAGCTTAGGGTTAGGGTTAGGGTTAGGGTGAGGGCTAGGGTATGGCTTAGGGTGCGGGTTCGGGGAGGGGTTCGGGTAGGGCGTAGGGTATGGGTTAGGGTTAGTGTTAGGGTTAGTGTTAGGGTTAGGGCTCGGTTTAGGGTACGGGTTAGGATTAGGGTACGCGTTAGGGTTAGGGTAGGGGTTAGGGTTAGTGTACGCGTAAGGGAGAGGGTAGTTATTAAACCTATCCCACTCTCTAGATACCCCTTAGCACGTACAGGAATATTATTTGGAGGTCCAGCTATGGAGAAGAGTTTAGACACGAGGAGAAGATAAGGAACACACCCATTATCAAGAAATCACATTAGGATTCTCTTTTTCACATGTTCCTTAAAACACTAGTGCTTAGGAAATCTATTGGAGGCAGAAGCAGTCAAGGGTAGCTTAGGGTTAGGGTTAGGGTTAGGGTGAGGGTTAGGTTATGGCTTAGGGTACGGGTTCGGGGAGGGGTTCGGGTAGGGCGTAGGGTATGGTTTAGGGTTAGGGTTAGGGTTAGTGTTAGGGTTCGGGCTCGGTTTAGGGTACGGGTTAGGATTAGGGTACGCGTTATTGTTAGGGTAGGGGTTAGGGTTAGGGTACGCGATAGGGTGAGGTTAGTTATTAAACCTATCCCACTCTCTAGATACCCCTTAGCACGTAAAGGAATATTATTTGGGGGTCCAGCCATGGAGAAGAGTTTAGACACTAGGAGAAGATAAGGAACACACCCATTATCAAGAAATCACATTAGGATTCTCTTTTTAACCTGTTCCTTAAAACACTAGTGCTTAGGAAATCTATTGGAGGCAGAAGCAGTCAAGGGTAGCTTAGGGTTAGGGTGAGGGTTAGGGTACGGCTTAGGGTACGGGTTCGGGGAAGGGTTCGTGTAGGGCGTAGAGTATTGGTTAGGGTTAGGGTTAGGGCTAGTGTTAGGGTTAGGGCTCGGTTTAGGGTACGGGTTAGGATTAGGGTACGCGTTAGGGTTAGGGTAGGGGTTAGGGTTAGGGAACGCGTTAGTGTGAGGGTAGTTATTAAACCTATCCCACTCTCTAGATACCCCTTAGCACGTAAAGGAATATTGTTTGGGGGTCCAGCCATGGAGAAGAGTTTAGACACTAGGAGAAGATGAGGAACACACCCATTATCACGAAATCATATTAGGATTCTCTTTTTAACCTGTTCCTTAAAACACTAGTGCTTAGGAAATCTATTGGAGGCAGAAGCAGTCAAGGGTAGCTTAGGGTTAGTGTTAGGGTTAGGGTGAGGGCTAGGGTATGGCTTAGGGTACGGGTTCGGGGAGGGGTTCGGGTAGGGCGTAGGGTATGGGTTAGGGTTAGGGTTAGGGCTAGTGTTAGGTTTAGGGCTCGGTTTAGGGTACGGGTTAGGATTAGGGTACGCGTTAGGGTTAGGGTAGGGGTTAGGGTTAGGGTACGCGTTAGGGTGAGGGTAGTTATTAAACCTATCCTACTCTCTAAATACCCCTTAGCACGTAAAGGAATATTATTTGGGGGTCCAGCCATGGAGAAGAGTTTAGACACGAGGAGAAGATAAGGAACACACCCATTATCAAGAAATCACATTAGGATTCTCTTTTTAACCTGTTCCTTAAAACACTAGTGCTTAGGAAATCTATTGGAGGCAGAAGCCGTCAAGGGTAGCTTAGGGTTAGGGTTAGGGTTAGGGTGAGGGTTAGGGTACGGCTTAGGGTACGGGTTCGGGGAGGGGTTCGGGTAGGGCGTAGGGTATGGGTTAGGGTTAGGGTTAGGGTTAGTGTTAGGGTTAGGGCTCGGTTTAGGGTACGGGTTAGGATTAGGGTACGCGTTAGGGTTAGGGTAGGGGTTAGGGTTAGTGTACTCGTTAGGGTGAGGGTAGTTATTAAACCTATCCCACTCTCTAGATACCCCTTAGCACGTAAAGGAATATGACTTGGGGGTCCAGCCATGGAGAAGAGTTTAGACACTAGGAGAAGATAAGGAACACACCCATTATCACGAAATCACATTAGTATTCTCTTTTTAACCTGGTCCTTAAAACACTAGTGCTTAGGAAATCTATTGTAGGCAGAAGCAGTCAAGGGTATCTTAGGGTTAGGGTTAGGGTTAGGGTGAGGTCTAGGGTATGGCTTAGGGTACGGGTTCGGGGAGGGGTTCGGGTAGGGCGTAGGGTATTGGTTAGGGTTAGGGTTAGGGTTAGGGTTAGGGTTAGGGTTAGTGTTATGGTTAGGGCTCGGTTTAGGGTACGGGTTAGGATTAGGGTACGCGTTAGGGTTAGGGTAGGGGTTAGGGTTAGGGTACGCGTTAGGGTGAGGGTAGTTATTAAATCTATCCCACTCTCTAGATACCCCTTAGCACGTAAAGGTATATTATTTGGGGGTCCAGCCATGGAGAAGAGTTTAGACACGAGGAGAAGATAAGGAACACACCCATTATCAAGAAATCACATTAGGATTCTCTTTTTAACCTGTTCCTTAAAACACTAGTGCTTAGGAAATCTATTGGAGGCAGAAGCAGTCAAGGGTAGCTTAGGGTTAGGGTTAGGGTTAGGGTGAGGGTTAGGGTACGGCTTAGGGTACGGGTTCGGGGAGGGGTTCGGGTAGGGCATAGGGTATGGGTTAGGGTTAGGGTTAGGGTTTGTGTTAGGGTTAGGGCTCGGTTTAGGGTACGGGTTAGGATTAGGTTACGCGTTAGTGTTAGGGTAGTGGTTAGGGTTAGGGTACACTTTAGGGTGAGGGTAGTTATTAAACCTATCCCACTCTCTAGATACCCCTTAGCACGTAAAGGAATATTATTTGGGGGTCCAGCCATGGAGAAGAGTTTAGACACTAGGAGAAGATAAGGAACACACCCATTATCAAGAAATCACAATATGATTCTCTTTTTAAACTGTTCTTTAAAACACTAGTGCTTAGGAAATCTATTGGAGGCAGAAGCCGTCAAGGGTAGCTTAGGGTTAGGGTTAGGGTTAGGGTGAGGGTTAGGGTACGGTTTAGGGTAGGGGTTGAGGGAGGGGTTCGGGTAGGGCGTAGGGTATGGGTTAGGGTTAGGGTTAGGGTTAGTGTTAGGGTTAGGGCTCGGTTTAGGGTACGGGTTAGGATTAGGGTACGCGTTAGGGTTAGGGTAGGGGTTAGGGTTAGTGTACGCGTTAGGGTGAGGGTAGTTATTAAACCTATCCCACTCTCTAGATACCCCTTAGCACGTAAAGGAATATTAATGGGGGTCCAGCCATGGAGAAGTGTTTAGACACTAGGAGAAGATAAGGAACACACCCATTATCACGAAATCACATTAGGATTCTCTTTTTAACCTGTTCCTTAAAACACTAGTGCTTAGGAAATCTATTGGAGGCAGAAGCCGTCAAGGGTAGCTTAGGGTTAGGGTTAGGGTTAGGGTGAGGGTTAGGGTACGGCTTAGGGTACGGGTTCGGGGAGGGGTTCGGGTAGGGCGTAGGGTATGTGTTAGGGTTAGGGTTAGGGTTAGTGTTAGGGTTAGGGCTCGGTTTAGGGTACGGGTTAGGATTAGGGTACGCGTTAGGGTTAGGGTAGGGGTTAGGGTTAGTGTACGCGTTAGGGTGAGGGTAGTTATTAAACCTATCCCACTCTCTAGATACCCCTTAGCACGTAAAGGAATATTACTTGGGGGTCCAGCCATGGAGAAGAGTTTAGACACTAGGAGAAGATAAGGAACACACCCATTATCACGAAATCACATTAGGATTCTCTTTTTAACCTGGTCCTTAAAACACTAGTGCTTAGGAAATCTATTGGAGGCAGAAGCAGTCAAGGGTAGCTTAGGGTTAGGGTTAGGGTTAGGGTGAGGGCTAGGGTATGGCTTAGGGTACGGGTTCGGGGAGGGGTTCGGGTAGGGCGTAGGGTATGGGTTAGGGTTAGTGTTAGGGTTAGTGTTAGGGTTAGGGCTCGGTTTAGGGTACGGGTTAGGATTAGGGTACGCGTTAGGGTTAGGGTAGGGGTTAGGGTTAGTGTACGCATAAGGGAGAGGGTAGTTATTAAACCTATCCCACTCTCTAGATACCCCTTAGCACGTACAGGAATATTATTTGGTGGTCCAGCCATGGAGAAGAGTTTAGACACGAGGAGAAGATAAGGAACACACCCATTATCAAGAAATCACATTAGGATTCTCTTTTTCACCTGTTCCTTAAAACACTAGTGCTTAGGAAATCTATTGGAGGCAGAAGCAGTCAAGGGTAGCTTAGGGTTAGGGTTAGGGTTAGGGTGAGGGTTAGGTTATGGCTTAGGGTACGGGTTCGGGGAGGGGTTCGGGTAGGGCGTAGGGTATGGTTTAGGGTTAGGGTTAGGGTTAGTGTTAGGGTTAGGGCTCGGTTTAGGGTACGGGTTAGGATTAGGGTACGCGTTAGTGTTAGGGTAGGGGTTAGGGTTAGGGTACGCGATAGGGTGAGGTTAGTTATTAAACCTATCCCACTCTCTAGATACCCCTTAGCACGTAAAGGAATATTATTTGGGGGTCCAGCCATGGAGAAGAGTTTAGACACTAGGAGAAGATAAGGAACACACCCATTATCAAGAAATCATATTAGGATTCTCTTTTTAACCTGTTCCTTAAAACACTAGTGCTTAGGAAATCTATTGGAGGCAGAAGCAGTCAAGGGTAGCTTAGGGTTAGGGTGAGGGTTAGGGTACGGCTTAGGGTACGGGTTCGGGGAGGGGTTCGTGTAGGGCGTAGAGTATTGGTTAGGGTTAGGGTTAGGGCTAGTGTTAGGGTTAGGGCTCGGTTTAGGGTACGGGTTAGGATTAGGGTACGCGTTAGGGTTAGGGTAGGGGTTAGGGTTAGGGAACGCGTTAGTGTGAGGGTAGTTATTAAACCTATCCCACTCTCTAGATACCCCTTAGCACGTAAAGGAATATTGTTTGGGGGTCCAGCCATGGAGAAGAGTTTAGACACTAGGAGAAAATGAGGAACACACCCATTATCACGAAATCATATTAGGATTCTCTTTTTAACCTGTTCCTTAAAACACTAGTGCTTAGGAAATCTATTGGAGGCAGAAGCAGTCAAGGGTAGCTTAGGGTTAGTGTTAGGGTTAGGGTGAGGGCTAGGGTATGGCTTAGGGTACGGGTTCGGGGAGGGGTTCGCGTAGGGCGTAGGGTATGGGTTAGGGTTAGGGTTAGGGCTAGTGTTAGGTTTAGGGCTCGGTTTAGGGTACGGGTTAGGATTAGGGTACGCGTTAGTGTTAGGGTAGGGGTTAGGGTTAGGGTACGCGTTAGGGTGAGGGTAGTTATTAAACCTATCCTACTCTCTAAATACCCCTTAGCACGTAAAGGAATATTATTTGGGGGTCCAGCCATGGAGAAGAGTTTAGACACGAGGAGAAGATAAGGAACACACCCATTATCAAGAAATCACATTAGGATTCTCTTTTTAACCTGTTCCTTAAAACACTAGTGCTTAGGAAATCTATTGGAGGCAGAAGCCGTCAAGGGTAGCTTAGGGTTAGGGTTAGGGTTAGGGTGAGGGTTAGGGTACGGCTTAGGGTACGGGTTCGGGGAGGGGTTCGGGTAGGGCGTAGGGTATGGGTTAGGGTTAGGGTTAGGGTTAGTGTTAGGGTTAGGGCTCGGTTTAGGGTACGGGTTAGGATTAGGGTACGCGTTAGGGTTAGGGTAGGGGTTAGGGTTAGTGTACTCGTTAGGGTGAGGGTAGTTATTAAACCTATCCCACTCTCTAGATACCCCTTAGCACGTAAAGGAATATGACTTGGGGGTCCAGCCATGGAGAAGAGTTTAGACACTAGGAGAAGATAAGGAACACACCCATTATCACGAAATCACATTAGTATTCTCTTTTTAACCTGGTCCTTAAAACACTAGTGCTTAGGAAATCTATTGGAGGCAGAAGCAGTCAAGGGTATCTTAGGGTTAGGGTTAGGGTTAGGGTGAGGTCTAGGGTATGGCTTAGGGTACGGGTTCGGGGAGGGGTTCGGGTAGGGCGTAGGGTATTGGTTAGGGTTAGGGTTAGGGTTAGGGTTAGGGTTAGGGTTAGTGTTATGTTTAGGGCTCGGTTTAGGGTACGGGTTAGGATTAGGGTACGCGTTAGGGTTAGGGTAGGGGTTAGGGTTAGGGTACGCGTTAGGGTGAGGGTAGTTATTAAACCAATCACACTCTCTAGATACCCCTTAGCACATAAAGGAATATTATTTGGGGGTCCAGTCATGGAGAAGAGTTTAGACACGAGGAGAAATAAGGAACACACCCATTATCACGAAATCACATTAGGATTCTCTTTTTAACCTGTTCCTTAAAACACTAGTGATTAGGAAATCTATTGGAGGCAGAAGCAGTCAAGCGTAGCTTAGGGTTAGGGTTAGGGTTAGGGTGAGGGTTAGGGTACGGCTTAGGGTACGTGTTCGGGGAGGGGTTCGGGTAGGGCGTAGGGTATGTGTTAGGGTTAGGGTTAGGGCTAGTGTTAGGTTTAGGGCTCGGTTTAGGGTACGGGTTAGGATTAGTGTACGCGTTAGGGTTAGGTTAGGGGTTAGGGTTAGGGTACGCGTTAGGGTGAGGGTAGTTATTAAACCTATCCCACTCTCTAGATACCCCTTAGCACTTAAAGGAATATTATTTGGGGGTCCAGCCATGGAGAAGAGTTTAGACACAAGGAGAAGATAAGGAACACACCCATTATCAAGAAATCACATTAGGATTCTCTTTTTAACCTGTTCCTTAAAACACTAGTGCTTAGGAAATCTATTGGAGGAAGAAGCAGTCAAGGGTAGCTTAGGGTTAGGGTTAGGGTTAGGGTGAGGGTTAGGGTACGACTTAGGGTACGGGTTCGGGGAGGGGTTCGGGTAGGGCGTAGGGTATGGGTTAGGGTTAGGGTTAGGGTTAGTGTTAGGGTTAGGGCTCGGTTAAGGGTACGGGTTAGGATTAGGGTACGCGTTAGTGTTAGGGTAGTGGTTAGGGTTAGGGTACGCTTTAGGGTGAGGTTAGTTATTAAACCTATCCCACTCTCTAGATACCCCTTAGCACGTAAAGTAATATTATTTGGGGGTCCAGCCATGGAGAAGACTTTAGACACTAGGAGAAGAGAAGGAACACACCCATTATCACGAAATCACTTTAGGATTCTCTTTTTAACCTGTTCCTTAAAACACTAGTGCTTAGGAAATCTATTGGAGGCAGAAGAAGTCAAGGGTAGCTTAAGGTTAGGGTTAGGGTTAGGGTGAGGGTTAGGGTATGGCTTAGGGTACGGGTTCGGGGAGGGGTTCGGGTAGGGCGTAGGGTATGGGTTAGGTATAGGGTTAGGGCTAGTGTTAGGTTTAGGGCTCGGTTTAGGGTATGGGTTAGGATTAGGGTACGCGCTAGGGTTAGGGTAGGGGTTAGGGTTAGGGTACGCGTTAGGGTGGGGGTAGTTATTAAACCTATCACACTCTCTAGATACCCCTTAGCACGTAAAGGAATATTATTTGGGGGTCCAGCCATGGAGAAGAGTTTAGACACGAGGAGAATATAAGGAACACAACCATTATCAAGAAATCACATTAGGATTCTCTTTTCACCTGTTCCTTAAAACACTAGTGCTTAGGAAAACTATTGGAGGCAGAAGCAGTCAAGGGTAGCTTAGGGTTAGGGTTAGGGTTAGGGTGAGGGTTAGGGTATGGCTTAGGGTACGGGTTCGGGGAGGGGTTCGGGTAGGGCGTAGGGTATGGGTTAGGGTTAGGGTTAGGGTTAGTGTTAGGGTTAGGGCTCGGTTTAGGGTACGGGTTAGGATTAGGTTACGCGTTAGTGTTAGGGTAGGGGTTAGGGTTAGGGTACGCGATAGGGTGAGGTTAGTTATTAAACCTATCCCACTCTCTAGATACCCCTTAGCACGTAAAGGAATATTATTTGGTGGTCCAGCCATGCAGAAGAGTTTAGACACTAGGAGAAGATAAGGAACACACCCATTATCAAGAAATCACATTAGGATTCTCTTTTTAACCTGTTCCTTAAAACACGAGTGCTTAGGAAATCTATTGGAGGCAGAAGCAGTCAAGGGTAGCTTAGGGTTAGGGTTAGGGTTAGGGTGAGTGTTAGGGTACGGCTTAGGGTACGGGTTCGGGGAGGGGTTCGGGTAGGGCGTAGGGTATGGGTTAGGGTTAGGGTTAGGGCAATGTTTAGGGTTAGGGCTCGGTTTAGGGTACGGGTTAGGATTAGGGTACGCGTTAGGGTTAGGGTAGGGGTTAGGGTTAGGGTACGCGTTAGGGTGAGGGTAGTTATTAAATCTATCCCACTCTCTAGATACCCCTTAGCACGTAAAGATATATTATTTGGGGGTCCTGCCATGGAGAAGAGTTTAGACACGAGGAGAAGATAAGGAACACACCCATTATCAAGAAATCACATTAGGATTCTCTTTTTAACCTGTTCCTTAAAACACTAGTGCTTAGGAAATCTATTGGAGGCAGAAGCAGTCAAGGGTAGCTTAGGGTTAGGGTTAGGGTTAGGGTGAGGGTTAGGGTACGGCTTAGGGTACGGGTTCGGGGAGGGGTTCGGGTAGGGCATAGGGTATGGGTTAGGGTTAGGGTTAGGGTTTGTGTTAGGGTTAGGGCTCGGTTTAGGGTACGGGTTAGGATTAGGTTACGCGTTAGTGTTAGGGTAGTGGTTAGGGTTAGGGTACACTTTAGGGTGAGGGTAGTTATTAAACCTATCCCACTCTCTAGATACCCCTTAGCACGTAAAGGAATATTATTTGGGGGTCCAGCCATGGAGAAGAGTTTAGACACTAGGAGAAGATAAGGAACACACCCATTATCAAGAAATCACAATATGATTCTCTTTTTAAACTGTTCTTTAAAACACTAGTGCTTAGGAAATCTATTGGAGGCAGAAGCCGTCAAGGGTAGCTTAGGGTTAGGGTTAGGGTTAGGGTGAGGGTTAGGGTACGGTTTAGGGTAGGGGTTGAGGGAGGGGTTCGGGTAGGGCGTAGGGTATGTGTTAGGGTTAGGGTTAGGGTTAGTGTTAGGGATAGGGCTCGGTTTAGGGTACGGGTTAGGATTAGGGTACGCGTTAGGGTTAGGGTAGGGGTTAGGGTTAGTGTACGCGTTAGGGTGAGGGTAGTTATTAAACCTATCCCACTCTCTAGATACCCCTTAGCACGTAAAGGAATATTAATGGGGGTCCAGCCATGGAGAAGTGTTTAGACACTAGGAGAAGATAAGGAACACACCCATTATCACGAAATCACATTAGGATTCTCTTTTTAACCTGTTCCTTAAAACACTAGTGCTTAGGAAATCTATTGGAGGCAGAAGCCGTCAAGGGTAGCTTAGGGTTAGGGTTAGGGTTAGGGTGAGGGTTAGGGTACGGCTTAGGGTACGGGTTCGGGGAGGGGTTCGGGTAGGGCGTAGGGTATGGGTTAGGGTTAGGGTTAGGGTTAGTGTTAGGGTTAGGGCTCGGTTTAGGGTACGGGTTAGGATTAGGGTACGCGTTAGGGTTAGGGTAGGGGTTAGGGTTAGTGTACGCGTTAGGGTGAGGGTAGTTATTAAACCTATCCCACTCTCTAGATACCCCTTAGCACGTAAAGGAATATTACTTGGGGGTCCAGCCATGGAGAAGAGTTTAGACACTAGGAGAAGATAAGGAACACACCCATTATCACGAAATCACATTAGGATTCTCTTTTTAACCTGGTCCTTAAAACACTAGTGCTTAGGAAATCTATTGGAGGCAGAAGCAGTCAAGGGTAGCTTAGGGTTAGGGTTAGGGTTAGGGTGAGGTCTAGGGTATGGCTTAGGGTACGGGTTCGGGGAGGGGTTCGGGTAGGGCGTAGGGTATGGGTTAGGGTTAGGGTTAGGGTTAGTGTTATGGTTAGGGCTCGGTTTAGGGTACGGGTTAGGATTAGGGTACGCGTTAGGATTAGGGTACGCGCTAGGGTTATGGTAGGGGTTAGGGTTAGGGTACGCGTTAGGTTGGGGGTAGTTATTAAACCTATCACACTCTCTAGATACCCCTTAGCACGTAAAGGAATATTATTTGGGGGTCCAGCCATGGAGAAGAGTTTAGACACGAGGAGAAGATAAGGAACACACCCATTATCAAGAAATCACATTAGGATTCTCTTTTCACCTGTTCCTTAAAACACTAGTGCTTAGGAAATCTATTGGAGGCAGAAGCAGTCAAGGGTAGCTTAGGGTTAGGGTTAGGGTTAGGGTGAGGGTTAGGGTATGGCTTAGGGTACGGGTTCGGGGAGGGGTTCGGGTAGGGCGTAGGGTATGGGTTAGGGTTAGGGTTAGGGTTAGTGTTAGGGTTAGGGCTCGGTTTAGGGTACGGGTTAGGATTAGGGTACGCGTTAGTGTTAGGGTAGGGGTTAGGGTTAGGGTACGCGATAGGGTGAGGTTAGTTATTAAACCTATCCCACTCTCTAGATACCCCTTAGCACGTAAAGGAATATTATTTGGGGGTCCAGCCATGGAGAAGAGTTTAGACACTAGGAGAAGATAAGGAACACACCCATTATCAAGAAATCACATTAGGATTCTCTTTTTAACCTGTTCCTTAAAACACTAGGGCTTAGGAAATCTATTGGAGGCAGAAGCAGTCAAGGGTAGCTTAGGGTTAGGGTGAGGGTTAGGGTACGGCTTAGGGTACCGGTTCGGGGAGGGGTTCGGGTAGGGCGTAGGGTATTGGTTAGGGTTAGGGTTAGGGCTAGTGTTAGGTTTAGGGCTCGGCTTAGGGTACGGGTTAGGATTAGGGTACGCGTTAGGGTTAGGGTAGGGGTTAGGGTTAGGGAACGCGTTAGGGTGAGGGTAGTTATTAAACCTATCCCACTCTCTAGATACCCCTTAGCACGTAAAGGAATATTATTTGGGGGTCCAGCCATGGAGAAGAGTTTAGACACGAGGAGAAGATAAGGAACACACCCATTATCAAGAAATCACATTAGGATTCTCTTTTTAACCTGTTCCTTAAAACACTAGTGCTTAGGAAATCTATTGGAGGCAGAAGCCGTCAAGGGTAGCTTAGGGTTAGGGTTAGGGTTAGGGTGAGGGTTAGGGTACGGTTTAGGGTACGGGTTCAGGGAGGGGTTCGGGTAGGGCGTAGGGTATGCGTTAGGGTTAGGGTTAGAGTTAGTGTCAGGGTTAGGGCTCGGTTTAGGGTACGGGTTAGGATTAGGGTACGCGCTAGGGTTAGGGTAGGGGTTAGAGTTAGGGTACGCGTTAGGGTGAGGGTAGTTATTAAACCTATCCCACTCTCTAGATACCCCTTAGCACGTAAAGGAATATTGTTTGGGGGTCCAGCCATGGAGAAGAGTTTAGAAACTAGGAGAAGATAAGGAACACACCCATTATCACGAAATCATATTAGGATTCTCTTTTTAACCTGTTCCTTAAAACACTAGTGCTTAGGAAATCTATTGGAGGCAGAAGCAGTCAAGGGTAGCTTAGGGTTAGTGTTAGGGTTAGGGTGAGGGCTAGGATATGGCTTAGGGTACGGGTTCGGGGAGGGGTTCGGGTAGGGCGTAGGGTATGGGTTAGGGTTAGGGTTAGGGCTAGTGTTAGGTTTAGGGCTCGGTTTAGGGTATGGGTTAGGATTAGGGTACGCGTTAGGGTTAGGATAGGGGTTAGGGTTAGGGTACGCGTTAGGGTGAGGGTAGTTATTAAACCTATCCCACTCTCTAGATACCCCTTAGCACGTAAAGGAATATTATTTGGGGGTCCAGCCATGGAGAAGAGTTTAGACACGAGGAGAAGATAAGGAACACACCCATTATCAAGAAATCACATTAGGATTCTCTTTTTAACCTGTTCCTTAAAACACTAGTGCTTAGGAAATCTATTGGAGGCAGAAGCAGTCAAGGGTAGCTTAGGGTTAGGGTTAGGGTTAGGGTGAGGGTTAGGGTACGGCTTAGGGTACGGGTTCGGGGAGGGGTTCGGGTAGAGCGTAGGGTATTGGTTAGGGTTAGGGTTAGGGCTCGGTTTAGGGTACGGGTTAGGATTAGGGTACGCGTTAGGGTTAGGGTAGGGGTTAGGGTTAGTGTACGCGTTAGGGTGAGGGTAGTTATTAAACCTATCCCACTCTCTAGATACCCCTTAGCACGTACAGGAATATTATTGGGGGTCCAGCCATGGAGAAGAGTTTAGACACTAGGAGAAGATAAGGAACACACCCATTATCACGAAATCACATTAGGATTCTCTTTTTAACCTGTTCCTTAAAACACTAGTGCTTAGGAAATCTATTGGAGGCAGAAGCAGTCAAGGGTATCTTAGGGTTAGGGTTAGGGTTAGGGTGAGTGTTAGGGTATGGCTTAGGGTACGGGTTCGGGGAGGGGTTCGGGTAGGGCGTAGGGTATGGGTTAGGGTTAGGGTTAGGGTTAGTGTTAGGTTTAGGGCTCGGTTTAGGGTACGGGTTAGGATTAGGGTACGCGTTAGGGTTAGGGTAGGGGTTAGGGTTAGGGTACGCGTTAGGGTGGGAGTAGTTATTAAACCTATCACACTCTCTAGATACCCCTTAGCACGTAAAGGAATATTATTTGGGGGTCCAGCCATGGAGAAGAGTTTAGACACGAGGAGAAGATAAGGAACACACTTATTATCACGAAATCACATTAGGATTCTCTTTTTAACCTGTTCCTTAAAACACTAGTGCTTAGGAAATCTATTGGAGGCAGAAGCATTCAAGGGTAGCTTAGGGTTAGGGTTAGGGTTAGGGTGAGGGTTAGGGTACGGCTTAGGTTACGGGTTCGGCGAGGGGTTCGGGTAGAGCGTAGGGTATGGGTTAGGGTTAGGGTTAGGGCTAGTGTTAGGTTTAGGGCTCGGTTTAGGGTACGGGTTAGGATTAGGGTACGCGTTAGGGTTAGGGTAGGGGTTAGGGTTAGGGTACGCGTTAGGGTGAGGGTAGTTATTAAACCTATCCCACTCTCTAGATACCCCGTAGCACTTAAAGGAATATTATTTGGGGGTCCAGCTATGGAGAAGAGTTTAGACACTAGGAGAAGATAAGGAACACACCCATTATCAAGAAATCACATTAGGATTCTCTTTTTAACCTGTTCCTTAAAACACTAGTGCTTAGGAAATCTATTGGAGGCAGAAGTCGTCAAGGGTAGCTTAGGGTTAGGGTTAGGGTTAGGGTGAGGGTTAGGGTACGGCTTAGGTTACGGGTTCGGGGAGGGGTTCGAGTAGGGCGTAGGGTATGGGTTAGGGTTAGGGTTAGGGTTAGTGTTAGGGTTAGGGCTCGGTTTAGGGTACGGGTTAGGATTAGGGTACGCGTTAGGGTTAGGGTAGGGGTTAGGGTTAGTGTACGCGTTAGGGTGAGGGTAGTTATTAAACCTATCCCACTCTCTAGATACCCCTTAGCACGTACAGGAATATTATTGGGGGTCCAGCCATGGAGAAGAGTTTAGACACGAGGAGAAGATAAGGAACACACCCATTATCACGAAATCACATTAGGATTCTCTTTTTAACCTGTTCCTTAAAACACTAGTGCTTACGAAATCTATTGGAGGCAGAAGCCGTCAAGGGTAGCTTAGGGTTAGGGTTAGGGTTAGGGTGAGGGTTAGGGTACGGCTTAGGGTACGGGTTCAGGGAGGGGTTCGGGTAGGGCGTAGGGTATGGGTTATGGTTAGGGTTAGGTTTAGGGTTAGGGTTAGGGTTATTGTTAGGGTTAGGGCTCGGTTTAGGGTACGGGTTAGAATTAGGGTACGCGTTAGGTTTAGGGTAGGGGTTAGGGTTAGTGTACGCGTTAGGGTGAGGGTAGTTATTAAACCTATCCCAGTCTCTAGATACCCCTTAGCACGTACAGGAATATTATTGGGGGTCCAGCCATGGAGAAGAGTTTAGACACTAGGAGAAGATAAGGAACACACCCATTATCACGAAATCACATTAGGATTCTCTTTTTAACCTGTTCCTTAAAACACTAGTGCTTAGGAAATCTATTGGAGGCAGAAGCATTCAAGGGTAGCTTAGGGTTAGGGTTAGGGTTAGGGTGAGGGTTAGGGTACGGCTTAGGTTACGGGTTCGGCGAGGGGTTCGGGTAGAGCGTAGGGTATGGGTTAGGGTTAGGGTTAGGGCTAGTGTTAGGTTTAGGGCTCGGTTTAGGGTACGGGTTAGGATTAGGGTACGCGTTAGGGTTAGGGTAGGGGTTAGGGTTAGGGTACGCGTTAGGGTGAGGGTAGTTATTAAACCTATCCCACTCTCTAGATACCCCGTAGCACTTAAAGGAATATTATTTGGGGGTCCAGCTATGGAGAAGAGTTTAGACACTAGGAGAAGATAAGGAACACACCCATTATCAAGAAATCACATTAGGATTCTCTTTTTAACCTGTTCCTTAAAACACTAGTGCTTAGGAAATCTATTGGAGGCAGAAGTCGTCAAGGGTAGCTTAGGGTTAGGGTTAGGGTTAGGGTGAGGGTTAGGGTACGGCTTAGGTTACGGGTTCGGGGAGGGGTTCGAGTAGGGCGTAGGGTATGGGTTAGGGTTAGGGTTAGGGTTAGTGTTAGGGTTAGGGCTCGGTTTAGGGTACGGGTTAGGATTAGGGTACGCGTTAGGGTTAGGGTAGGGGTTAGGGTTAGTGTACGCGTTAGGGTGAGGGTAGTTATTAAACCTATCCCACTCTCTAGATACCCCTTAGCACGTACAGGAATATTATTGGGGGTCCAGCCATGGAGAAGAGTTTAGACACGAGGAGAAGATAAGGAACACACCCATTATCACGAAATCACATTAGGATTCTCTTTTTAACCTGTTCCTTAAAACACTAGTGCTTACGAAATCTATTGGAGGCAGAAGCCGTCAAGGGTAGCTTAGGGTTAGGGTTAGGGTTAGGGTGAGGGTTAGGGTACGGCTTAGGGTACGGGTTCAGGGAGGGGTTCGGGTAGGGCGTAGGGTATGGGTTATGGTTAGGGTTAGGTTTAGGGTTAGGGTTAGGGTTATTGTTAGGGTTAGGGCTCGGTTTAGGGTACGGGTTAGAATTAGGGTACGCGTTAGGTTTAGGGTAGGGGTTAGGGTTAGTGTACGCGTTAGGGTGAGGGTAGTTATTAAACCTATCCCAGTCTCTAGATACCCCTTAGCACGTACAGGAATATTATTGGGGGTCCAGCCATGGAGAAGAGTTTAGACACTAGGAGAAGATAAGGAACACACCCATTATCACGAAATCACATTAGGATTCTCTTTTTAACCTGTTCCTTAAAACACTAGTGCTTAGGAAATCTATTGGTGGCAGAAGCAATCAAGGGTAGCTTAGGGTTAGGGTTAGGGTTAGGGTGAGGGTTAGGGTTCGGCTTAGGGTACGGGTTCGGGGAGGGGTTCGGGTAGGGCGTAGGGTATTGGTTAGGGTTAGGGTTAGGGCTAGTGTTAGGGTTAGGGCTCGGTTTAGGGTATGGGTTAGGATTAGGGTACGCGTTAGTGTTAGGATAGGGGTTAGGGTTAGGGTACGCGTTAGGGTGAGGGTAGTTATTAAACCTATCCCACTCTCTAGATACCCCTTAGCACGTAAAGGAATATTATTTGGGGGTCCAGCCATGGAGAAGAGTTTAGACACGAGGAGAAGATAAGGAACACACTCATTATCAAGAAATCACATTAGGATTCTCTTTTTAACCTGTTCCTTAAAACACTAGTGCTTAGGAAATCTATTGGAGGCAGAAGCAGTCAAGGGTAGCTTATGGTTAGGGTTAGGGTTAGGGTGAGGGTTAGGGTACGGCTTAGGGTACGGGTTCGGGGATGGGTTCGGGTAGAGCGTAGGGTATTGGTTAGGGTTAGGGTTAGGGCTCGGTTTAGGGTACGGGTTAGGATTAGGGTACGCGTTAGGGTTAGTGTAGGGGTTCGGGTTAGTGTACACGTTAGGGTGAGGGTAGTTATTAAACCTATCCCACTCTCTAGATACCCCTTAGCACGTACAGGAATATTATTGGGGGTCCAGCCATGGAGAAGAGTTTAGACACTAGGAGAAGATAAGGAACACACCCATTATCACGAAATCACATTAGGATTCTCTTTTTAACCTGTTCCTTAAAACACTAGTGCTTAGGAAATCTATTGGAGGCAGAAGCAGTCAAGGGTATCTTAGGGTTAGGGTTAGGGTTAGGGCTCGGTTTAGGGTACGGGTTAGGATTAGGGTACGCGTTAGGGTTAGTGTAGGGGTTAGGGTTAGTGTACACGTTAGGGTGAGGGTAGTTATTAAACCTATCCCACTCTCTAGATACCCCTTAGCACGTACAGGAATATTATTGGGGGTCCAGCCATGGAGAAGAGTTTAGACACTAGGAGAAGATAAGGAACACACCCATTATCACGAAATCACATTAGGATTCTCTTTTTAACCTGTTCCTTAAAACACTAGTGCTTAGGAAATCTATTGGAGGCAGAAGCAGTCAAGGGTATCTTAGGGTTAGGGTTAGGGTTAGGGTGAGGGTTAGGGTACGGGTTAGGATTAGGGTACGCGTTAGGGTTAGTGTAGGGGTTAGGGTTAGTGTACACGTTAGGGTGAGGGTAGTTATTAAACCTATCCCACTCTCTAGATACCCCTTAGCACGTACAGGAATATTATTGGGGGTCCAGCCATGGAGAAGAGTTTAGACACTAGGAGAAGATAAGGAACACACCCATTATCACGAAATCACATTAGGATTCTCTTTTTAACCTGTTCCTTAAAACACTAGTGCTTAGGAAATCTATTGGAGGCAGAAGCAGTCAAGGGTAGCTTAGGGTTAGGGTTAGGGTTAGGGTGAGGGTTAGGGTACGGCTTAGGGTACGGGTTCGGGGAGGGGTTCGGGTAGAGCGTAGGGTATTGGTTAGGGTTAGGGTTAGGGCTCGGTTTAGGGTACGGGTTAGGATTAGGGTACGCGTTAGGGTTATTGTAGGGGTTAGGGTTAGTGTACACGTTAGGGTGAGGGTAGTTATTAAACCTATTCCACTCTCTAGATACCCCTTAGCACGTACAGGAATATTATTGGGGGTCCAGCCATGGAGAAGAGTTTAGACACTAGGAGAAGATAAGGAACACACCCATTATCACGAAATCACATTAGGATTCTCTTTTTAACCTGTTCCTTAAAACACTAGTGCTTAGGAAATCTATTGGAGGCAGAAGCAGTCAAGGGTATCTTAGGGTTAGGGTTAGGGTTAGGGTGAGGGTTAAGGTACGGCTTAGGGTACGGGTTCGGAGACCGTTTCGGGTAGGGCGTAGGGTATGGGTTAGGGTTAGGGTTAGGGCTAGTGTTAGGGTTAGGGCTCGGTTTAGGGTACGGGTTAGGATTAGGGTACTCGTTAGGGTTAGGGTAGCGGTTAGGGTTAGGGTACGCGTTAGGGTGAGGGTAGTTATTAAACCTATCACACTCTCTAGATACCCCTTAGCACGTAAAGGAATATTATTTGGGGGTCCAGCCATGGAGAAGAGTTTAGTCACTAAGAGAAGATAAGGAACACACCCATTATCACGAAATCACATTAGGATACTTTTTTAACCTGTTCCTTAAAACACTAGTGCTTAGGAAATCTATTGGAGGCAGAAGCAGTCAAGGGTAGCTTAGGGTTAGGGTTAGGGTTAGGGTGAGGGTTAGGGTACGGCTTAGGGTACAGGTTCGGGGAGGGGTTCGGGTAGTGCGTACGGTATGGGTTAGGGTTAGGGTTAGGGCTAGTGTTAGGGTTAGGGCTCGGTTTAGGGTACGGGTTAGGATTAGGGTACGCGTTAGGGTTAGGGTAGGGGTTAGTGTTAGGGTACGCTTTAGGGTGAGGGTAGTTATTAAACCTATCCCACTCTCTAGATACCCCTTAGCACGTAAAGGAATATTATTTGGGGGTCCAGCCATGGAGAAGGGTTTAGACACTAGGAGAAGATAAGGAACACACCCATTATCAAGAAATCACATTAGGATTCTCTTTTTAACCTGTTCCTTAAAACACTAGTGCTTAGGAAATCTATTGGAGGCAGAAGCCGTCAAGGGTAGCTTAGGGTTAGGGTTAGGGTTAGCGTGAGGGTTAGGGTACGGTTTAGGGTACGGGTTCAGGGAGGGGTTCGGGTAGGGCGTAGGGTATGGGTTAGGGTTAGGGTTAGAGTTAGTGTTAGGGTTAGGGCTCGGTTTAGGGTACGGGTTAGGATTAGGGTACGCGTTACGGTTAGGGTAGGGGTTAGGGTTAGGGTACGCGTTAGGGTGAGGGTAGTTATTAAACCTATCACACTCTCTAGATACCCCTTAGAACATAAAGGAATATTATTTGGGGGTCCAGCCATGGAGAAGAGTTTAGACACGAGGAGAAAACAAGGAACACACCCATTATCAACAAATCACATTAGGATTCTCTTTTTAACCTGTTACTTAAAACACTTGTGCTTAGGAAATCTATTGGAGGCAGAAGCAGTCAAGGGTAGCTTAGGGATAGGGTTAGGGTTAGGGTACGGGTTCGGGGAGGGGTTCGGGTAGGGCGTAGGGTATGGGTTAGGGTTAGGGTTAGGGTTAGTGTTAGGGTTAGGGCTCGGTTTAGGGTACGGGTTAGGATTAGGGTATGCGTTAGGGTTAGGTAGGGGTTAGGGTTAGGATACGCGTTAGGGTGAGGGTAGTTATTAAACCTATCCCACTCTCTAGATACCCCTTACCACGTAAAGGAATATTATTTGGGGGTCCAGCCATGGAGAAGAGTTTAGACACTAGGAGAAGATAAGGAACACACCCATTATCACGAAATCACATTAGGATTCTCTTTTTAACCTGTTCCTTAAAACACTAGTGCTTAGGAAATCTATTGGAGGCAGAAGCAGTCAAGGGTAGCTTAGGGTTAGGGTTAGGGTTAGGGTGAGGGTTAGGGAAGGCTTAGGGTACGGGTTCGGGGAGGGGTTCGGGTAGGGCGTAGGGTATGGGTTAGGGTTAGGGTTAGGGCTAGTGTTAGGGTTAGGGCTCGGTTTAGGGTACGGGTTAGGATTAGGGTACGCGTTAGGGTTAGGGTAGGGGTTAGGGTTAGGGTACGCGTTAGGGTGAGGGTAGTTATTAAACCTACCCCACTCTCTAGATAACCCTTAGCACGTAAAGGAATATTATTTGGGGGTCCAGCCATGGAGAAGAGTTTAGACACGAGGAGAAGATAAGGAACACACCCATTATCAAGAAATCACATTAGGATTCTCTTTTTAACCTGGTCCTTAAAACACTAGTGCTTAGGAAATCTATTGGAGGCAGAAGCCGTCAAGGGTAGCTTAGGGTTAGGGTTAGGGTTAGGGTGAGGGTTAGGGTACGGTTTAGGGTACGGGTTCAGGGAGGGGTTCGGGTAGGGCGTAGGGTATGGGTTAGGGTTAGGGTTAGAGTTAGTGTTAGGGTTAGGGCTCGGTTTAGGGTACGGGTTAGGATTAGGGTACGCGCTAGGGTTAGGGTAGGGGTTAGGGTTAGGGTACGCGTTAGGGTGAGGGTAGTTATTATACCTATCACACTCTCTAGATACCCCTTAGCACATAAAGGAATATTATTTGGGGGTCCAGCCATGGAGAAGAGTTTAGACACGAGGAGAAGATAAGGAACACACCCATTATCAAGAAATCACATTAGGATTCTCTTTTTAACCTGTTCCTTAAAACACTAGTGCTTAGGAAATCTATTGGATGCAGAAGCCGTCAAGGGTAGCTTAGGGTTAGGGTTAGGGTTAGGGTGAGGGTTAGGTTACGGCTTAGGGTACGGGTTCGTGGGGGGTTCGGGTAGGGCGTAGGCTATGGGTTAGGGTTAGGGTTAGGGTTAGTGTTAGGGTTAGGGCTCGGTTCAGGGTACGGGTTAGGATTAGGGTACGCGTTAGGGTTAGGGTAGGGGTTAGGGTTAGGGTATGCGATAGGGTGAGGTTAGTTATTAAACCTATCCCACTCTCTAGATACCCCTTAGCACGTAAAGGAATATTATTTGGGGGTCCAGCCATGGAGAAGAGTTTACACACTAGGAGAAGATAAGGAACACACCCATTATCAAGAAATCACATTAGGATTCTCTTTTTAACCTGTTCCTTAAAACACTAGTGCTTAGGAAATCTATTGGAGGCAGAAGCCGTCAAGGGTTGCTTAGGGTTAGGGTTAGGGTTAGGGTGAGGGTTAGGGTACGGCTTACGATACGGGTTCGGGGAGGGGTTCGGGTAGGGCGTAGGGTATGGGTTAGGGTTAGGGTTAGGGCTAGTATTAGGGTTAGGGCTCGGTTTAGGGTACGGGTTAGAATTAGGGTATGCGTTAGGGTTAGGGTAGGGGTTAGGGTTAGGGTACGCGTTAGGGTGAGGGTAGTTATTAAACCTATCCCACTCTCTAGATACCCCTTAGCACGTAAAGGAATATTATTTGGGGTCCAGCCATGGAGAAGAGTTTAGACACGAGGAGAAGATAAGGAACACACCCATTATCAAGAAATCACATTAGGATTCTCCTTTAAAACTGTTCCTTAAATCACTAGTGCTTAGGAAATCTATTGGAGGCAGAAGCCGTCAAGGGTAGCTTAGGGTTAGGGTTAGGGTTAGGGTGAGGGTTAGGGTACGGCTTAGGGTACGGGTTCGGGGAGGGGTTCGTGTAGGGCGTAGGGTATGGGTTAGAGTTAGGGTTAGGGTTAGTGTTAGGGTTAGGGCTCAGTTTAGTGTACGGGTTAGGATTAGGGTACGCGTTAGTGTTACGGTAGGGGTTAGGGTTAGGGTACGCGTTAGGGTGAGGGTAGTTATTAAACCTATCCCACTCTCTAGATACCCCTTAGCACGTAAAGGAATATTATTTGGGGGTCCAGCCATGGAGAAGGGTTTAGACCCTAGGAGAAGATAAGGAACACACCCATTATCAAGAAATCACAATATGATTCTCTTTTTAAACTGTTCCTTAAAACACTAGTGGTTAGGAAATCTATTGGAGGCAGAAGCAGTGAAGGGTAGCTTAGGGTTATGGTTAGGGTTAGGGTGAGTGTTAGGGTACGGCTTAGGGTACGGGTTCGGGGAGGGTTTCGGGTAGGGCGTAGGGTATGGGTTAGGGTTAGGGTTAGGGTTAGTGTTAGGGTTAGGGCTCGGTTTAGGGTACGGGTTAGGATTAGGGTACTCGTTAGGGTTAGGGTAGCGGTTAGGGTTAGGGTACGCGTTAGGGTGAGGGTAGTTATTAAACCTATCCCACTCTCTAGATACCCCTTAGCACGTAAAGGAATATTATTTGGGGGTCCAGCCATGGAGAAGAGTTTAGACACGAGGAGAAGATAAGGAACACACCCATTATCAAGAAATCACATTAGGATTCTCTTTTTAACCTGTTCCTTAAAACACTAGTGCTTAGGAAATCTATTGGAGGCAGAAGCCGTCAAGGGTAGCTTAGGGTTAGGGTTAGGGTTAGGGTGAGGGTTAGGGTATGGCTTAGGGTACGGGTTCGGGGAGGGGTTCGGGTAGGGCGTAGGCTATGTGTTAGGGTTAGGGTTAGGATTAGTGTTAGGGTTAGGGCTCGGTTTAGGGTACGGGTTAGGATTAGGGTACTCGTTAGGGTTAGGGTAGCGGTTAGGGTTAGGGTACGCGTTAGGGTGAGGGTAGTTATTAAACCTATCACACTCTCTAGATACCCCTTAGCACGTAAAGGAATATTATTTGGGGGTCCAGCCATGGAGAAGAGTTTAGTCACTAAGAGAAGATAAGGAACACACCCATTATCAAGAAATCACATTAGGATTCTCTTTTTAACCTGTTCCTTAAAACACTAGTGCTTAGGAAATCTATTGGAGGCAGAAGCAGTCAAGGGTAGCTTAGGGTTAGGGTTAGGGTTAGGGTGAGGGTTAGGGTACGGCTTAGGGTACGGGTTCGGGGAGGTGTTCGGGTAGGGCGTAGGGTATGGGTTAGGGTTAGGGTTAGGGCTAGGGTTAGGGTTAGGGCTCGGTTTAGGGTACGGGTTAGGATTAGGGTACGCGTTAGGGTTAGGGTAGGGTTTAGGGTTAGGGTACGCGTTAGGGTGAGGGTAGTTATTAAACCTATCCCATTCTCTAGATACCCCTTAGCACGTAAAGGAATATTATTTGGGGGTCCAGCCATGGAGAAGAGTTTAGACACGAGGAGAAGATAAGGAACACACCCATTATCAAGAAATCACATTAGGATTCTCTTTTTAACCTGTTCCTTAAAACACTTGTGCTTAGGAAATCTATTGGAGGCAGAAGCAGTCAAGGGTAGCTTAGGGATAGGGTTAGGGTTAGGGTACGGGTTCGGGGAGGGGTTCGGGTAGGGCGTAGGCTATGGGTTAGGGTTAGGGTTAGGGTTAGTGTTATGGTTAGGGCTCGGTTTAGGGTACGGGTTAGGATTAGGGTATGCGTTAGGGTTAGGTAGGGGTTAGGGTTAGGATACGCGTTAGGGTGAGGGTAGTTATTAAACCTATCCCACTCTCTAGATACCCCTTAGCACGTAAAGGAATATTATTTGGGGGTCCAGCCATGGAGAAGAGTTTAGACACGAGGAGAAGATAAGGAACACACCCTTTATCAAGAAATCACATTAGGATTCTCTTTTTAACCTGTTCCTTAAAACACTAGTGCTTAGGAAATCTATTGGAGGCAGAAGCAGTCAAGGGTAGCTTAGGGTTAGGTTTAGGGTTAGGGTGAGGGTTAGGGTACGGCTTAGGGTACGGGTTCGGGGAGGGGTTCGGTTAGGGCGTAGGGTATGGGTTAGGGTTAGGGTTAGGGTTAGTGTTAGGGTTAGGGCTCGGTTTAGGGTACGGGTTAGGATTAGGGTACGCGTTAGTGTTAGGGTAGTGGTTAGGGTTAGGGTACGCTTTAGGGTGAGGGTAGTTATTAAACCTATCCCACTCTCTAGATACCCCTTAGCACGTAAAGGAATATTATTTGGGGGTCCAGCCATGGAGAAGAGTTTAGACACTAGGAGAAGATAAGGAACACACCCATTATCAAGAAATCACAATATGATTCTCTTTTTAAACTGTTCCTTAAAACACTAGTGGTTAGGAAATCTATTGGAGGCAGAAGCAGTGAAGGGTAGCTTAGGGTTAGGGTTAGGGTTAGGGTGAGGGTTAGGGTACGGCTTAGGGCATGGGTTCGGGGAGGGTTTCGGGTAGGGCGTAGGGTATGGGTTAGGATTAGGGTTAGGGTTAGTGTTAGGGTTAGGGCTCGGTTTAGGGTACGGGTTAGGATTAGGGTACTCATTAGGGTTAGGGTAGCGGTTAGGGTTAGGGTACGCGTTAGGGTGAGGGTAGTTATTAACCCTATCCCACTCTCTAGATACCCCTTAGCACGTAAAGGAATATTATTTGGGGGTCCAGCCATGGAGAAGAGTTTAGACACGAGGAGAAGATAAGGAACACACCCATTATCAAGAAATCACATTAGGATTCTCCTTTAAACCTGTTCCTTAAATCACTAGTGCTTAGGAAATCTATTGGAGGCAGAAGCCGTCAAGGGTAGCTTAGGGTTAGGGTTAGGGTTAGGGTGAGGGTTAGGGTACGGCTTAGGGTACGGGTTCGGGGAGGGGTTCGGGTAGGGCGTAGGGTATGGGTTAGGGTTAGGGTTAGGATTAGTGTTAGGGTTAGGGCTCGGTTTAGGGTACCGGTTAGGATTAGGGTACTCGTTAGGGTTAGGTTAGCGGTTAGGGTTAGGGTACGCGTTAGGGTGAGGGTAGTTATTAAACCTATCCCACTCTCTAGATACCCCTTAGCACGTAAAGGAATATTATTTGGGGGTCCAGCCATGGAGAAGGGTTTAGACACTAGGAGAAGATAAGGAACACACCCATTATCAAGAAATCACAATATGATTCTCTTTTTAAACTGTTCCTTAAAACACTAGTGGTTAGGAAATCTATTGGAGGCACAAGCAGTCAAGGGTAGCTTAGGGTTAGGGTTAGGGTTAGGGTGAGGTTTAGGGTACGGCTTAGGGTACGGGTTCGGGGAGGGTTTCGGGTAGGGCGTAGGGTATGGGTTAGGGTTAGGGTTAGGATTAGTGTTAGGGTTAGGGCTCGGTTTAGGCTACCGGTTAGGATTAGGTTAGCGGTTAGGGTTAGGGTACGCGTTAGGGTGAGGGTAGTTATTAAACCTATCCCACTCGCTAGATACCCCTTACCACGTAAAGGAATATTATTTGGGGGTCCAGCCATGGAGAAGAGTTTAGACACTAGGAGAAGATAAGGAACACACCCATTATCACGAAATCACATTAGGATTCTCTTTTTAACCTGTTCCTTAAAACACTAGTGCTTAGGAAATCTATTGGAGGCAGAAGCAGTCAAGGGTAGCTTAGGGTTAGGGTTAGGGTTAGGGTGAGGGTTAGGGAAGGCTTAGGGTACGGGTTCGGGGAGGGGTTCGGGTAGGGCGTAGGGTATGGGTTAGGGTTAGGGTTAGGGCTAGTGTTAGGGTTAGGGCTCGGTTTAGGGTACGGGTTAGGATTAGGGTACGCGTTAGGGTTAGGGTAGGGGTTAGGGTTAGGGTACGCGTTAGGGTGAGGGTAGTTATTAAACCTACCCCACTCTCTAGATACCCCTTAGCACGTAAAGGAATATTATTTGGGGGTCCAGCCATGGAGAAGAGTTTAGACACGAGGAGAAGATAAGGAACACACCCATTATCAAGAAATCACATTAGGATTCTCTTTTTAACCTGGTCCTTAAAACACTAGTGCTTAGGAAATCTATTGGAGGCAGAAGCCGTCAAGGGTAGCTTAGGGTTAGGGTTAGGGTTAGGGTGAGGGTTAGGGTACGGTTTAGGGTACGGGTTCAGGGAGGGGTTCGGGTAGGGCGTAGGGTATGGGTTAGGGTTAGGGTTAGAGTTAGTGTTAGGGTTAGGGCTCGGTTTAGGGTACGGGTTAGGATTAGGGTACGCGCTAGGGTTAGGGTAGGGGTTAGGGTTAGGGTACGCGTTAGGGTGAGGGTAGTTATTATACCTATCACACTCTCCAGATACCCCTTAGCACATAAAGGAATATTATTTGGGGGTCCAGCCATGGAGAAGAGTTTAGACACGAGGAGAAGATAAGGAACACACCCATTATCAAGAAATCACATTAGGATTCTCTTTTTAACCTGTTCCTTAAAACACTAGTGCTTAGGAAATCTATTGGATGCAGAAGCCGTCAAGGGTAGCTTAGGGTTAGGGTTAGGGTTAGTGTGAGGGTTAGGTTACGGCTTAGGGTATGGGTTCGTGGGGGGGTTCGGGTAGGGCGTAGGCTATGGGTTAGGGTTAGGGTTAGGGTTAGTGTTAGGGTTAGGGCTCGGTTCAGGGTACGGGTTAGAATTAGGGTATGCGTTAGGGTTAGGGTAGGGGTTAGGGTTAGGGTACGCGTTAGGGTGAGGGTAGTTATTAAACCTATCCCACTCTCTAGATACCCCTTAGCACGTAAAGGAATATTATTTGGGGTCCAGCCATGGAGAAGAGTTTAGACACGAGGAGAAGATAAGGAACACACCCATTATCAAGAAATCACATTAGGATTCTCCTTTAAACCTGTTCCTTAAATCACTAGTGCTTAGGAAATCTATTGGAGGCAGAAGCCGTCAAGGGTAGCTTAGGGTTAGGGTTAGGGTTAGGGTGAGGGTTAGGGTACGGCTTAGGGTACGGGTTCGGGGAGGGGTTCGTGTAGGGCGTAGGGTATGGGTTAGAGTTAGGCTTAGGGTTAGTGTTAGGGTTAGTGCTCAGTTTAGTGTACGGGTTAGGATTAGGGTACGCGTTAGTGTTACGGTAGGGGTTAGGGTTAGGGTACGCTTTAGGGTGAGGGTAGTTATTAAACCTATCCCACTCTCTAGATACCCCTTAGCACGTAAAGGAATATTATTTGGGGGTCCAGCCATGGAGAAGGGTTTAGACACTAGGAGAAGATAAGGAACACACCCATTATCAAGAAATCACAATATGATTCTCTTTTTAAACTGTTCCTTAAAACACTAGTGGTTAGGAAATCTATTGGAGGCAGAAGCAGTGAAGGGTAGCTTAGGGTTACGGTTAGGGTTAGGGTGAGTGTTAGGGTACGGCTTAGGGTACGGGTTCGGGGAGGGTTTCGGGTAGGGCGTAGGGTATGGGTTAGGGTTAGGGTTAGGGTTAGTGTTAGGGTTAGGGCTCGGTTTAGGGTACGGGTTAGGATTAGGGTACTCGTTAGGGTTAGGGTAGCGGTTAGGGTTAGGGTACGCGTTAGGGTGAGGGTAGTTATTAAACCTATCCCACTCTCTAGATACCCCTTAGCACGTAAAGGAATATTATTTGGGGGTCCAGCCATGGAGAAGAGTTTAGACACGAGGAGAAGATAAGGAACACACCCATTATCAAGAAATCACATTAGGATTCTCTTTTTAACCTGTTCCTTAAAACACTAGTGCTTAGGAAATCTATTGGAGGCAGAAGCCGTCAAGGGTAGCTTAGGGTTAGGGTTAGGGTTAGGGTGAGGGTTAGGGTACGGCTTAGGGTACGGGTTCGGGGAGGGGTTCGGGTAGGGCGTAGGCTATGTGTTAGGGTTAGGGTTAGGGTTAGTGTTAGGGTTAGGGCTCGGTTTAGGGTACGGGTTAGGATTAGGGTACGCGTTAGGGTTAGGGTAGGGGTTAGGGTTAGGGTATGCGATAGGGTGAGGTTAGTTATTAAACCTATCCCACTCTCTAGATACCCCTTAGCACGTAAAGGAATATTATTTGGGGGTCCAGCCATGGAGAAGAGTTTAGACACTAGGAGAAGATAAGGAACACACCCATTATCAAGAAATCACATTAGGATTCTCTTTTTAACCTGTTCCTTAAAACACTAGTGCTTAGGAAATCTATTGGAGGCAGAAGCAGTGAAGGGTAGCTTAGGGTTACGGTTAGGGTTAGGGTGAGGGTTAGGGTACGGCTTAGGGTACGGGTTCGGGGAGGGTTTCGGGTAGGGCGTAGGGTATGGGTTAGGGTTAGGGTTAGGGTTAGTGTTAGGGTTAGGGCTCGGTTTAGGGTACGGGTTAGGATTAGGGTACTCGTTAGGGTTAGGGTAGCGGTTAGGGTTAGGGTACGCGTTAGGGTGAGGGTAGTTATTAAACCTATCCCACTCTCTAGATACCCCTTAGCACGTAAAGGAATATTATTTGGGGGTCCAGCCATGGAGAAGAGTTTAGACACGAGGAGAAGATAAGGAACACACCCATTATCAAGAAATCACATTAGGATTCTCTTTTTAACCTGTTCCTTAAAACACTAGTGCTTAGGAAATCTATTGGAGGCAGAAGCCGTCAAGGGTAGCTTAGGGTTAGGGTTAGGGTTAGGGTGAGGTTTAGGGTACGGCTTAGGGTACGGGTTCGGGGACGGGTTCGGGTAGGGCGTAGGGTATGGTTTAGGGTTAGGGATAGGGCTAGTGTTAGGGTTAGGGCTCGGTTTAGGGTACGGGTTAGGATTAGGGTATGCGTTAGGGTTAGGGTAGGGGTTAGGGTTAGGATACGCGTTAGGGTGAGGGTAGTTATTAAACCTATCCCACTCTCTAGATACCCCTTAGCACGTAAAGGAATATTATTTGGGGGTCCAGCCATGGAGAAGAGTTTAGACACGAGGAGAAGATAAGGAACACACCCATTATCAAGAAATCACATTAGGATTCTCTTTTAAACCTGTTCCTTAAATCACTAGTGCTTAGGAAATCTATTGGAGGCAGAAGCCGTCAAGGGTAGCTTAGGGTTAGGGTTAGGGTTAGGGTGAGGGTTAGGTTACGGCTTAGGGTACGGGTTCGTGGGGGGGTTCGGGTAGGGCGTAGGCTATGGGTTAGGGTTAGGGTTAGGGTTAGTGTTAGGGTTAGGGCTCGGTTCAGGGTACGGGTTAGAATTAGGGTATGCGTTAGGGTTAGGGTAGGGGTTAGGGTTAGGGTACGCGTTAGGGTGAGGGTAGTTATTAAACCTATCCCACTCTCTAGATACCCCTTAGCACGTAAAGGAATATTATTTGGGTTCCAGCCATGGAGAAGAGTTTAGACACGAGGAGAAGATAAGGAACACACCCATTATCAAGAAATCACATTAGGATTCTCCTTTAAACCTGTTCCTTAAATCACTAGTGCTTAGGAAATCTATTGGAGGCAGAAGCCGTCAAGGGTAGCTTAGGGTTAGGGTTAGGGTTAGGGTGAGGGTTAGGGTACGGCTTAGGGTACGGGTTCGGGGAGGGGTTCGTGTAGGGCGTAGGGTATGGGTTAGAGTTAGGCTTAGGGTTAGTGTTAGGGTTAGGGCTCAGTTTAGTGTACGGGTTAGGATTAGGGTACGCGTTAGTGTTACGGTAGGGGTTAGGGTTAGGGTACGCTTTAGGGTGAGGGTAGTTATTAAACCTATCCCACTCTCTAGATACCCCTTAGCACGTAAAGGAATATTATTTGGGGGTCCAGCCATGGAGAAGGGTTTAGACACTAGGAGAAGATAAGGAACACACCCATTATCAAGAAATCACAATATGATTCTCTTTTTAAACTGTTCCTTAAAACACTAGTGGTTAGGAAATCTATTGGAGGCAGAAGCAGTGAAGGGTAGCTTAGGGTTACGGTTAGGGTTAGGGTGAGTGTTAGGGTACGGCTTAGGGTACGGGTTCGGGGAGGGTTTCGGGTAGGGCGTAGGGTATGGGTTAGGGTTAGGGTTAGGGTTAGTGTTAGGGTTAGGGCTCGGTTTAGGGTACGGGTTAGGATTAGGGTACTCGTTAGGGTTAGGGTAGCGGTTAGGGTTAGGGTACGCGTTAGGGTGAGGGTAGTTATTAAACCTATCCCACTCTCTAGATACCCCTTAGCACGTAAAGGAATATTATTTGGGGGTCCAGCCATGGAGAAGAGTTTAGACACGAGGAGAAGATAAGGAACACACCCATTATCAAGAAATCACATTAGGATTCTCTTTTTAACCTGTTCCTTAAAACACTAGTGCTTAGGAAATCTATTGGAGGCAGAAGCCGTCAAGGGTAGCTTAGGGTTAGGGTTAGGGTTAGGGTGAGGGTTAGGGTACGGCTTAGGGTACGGGTTCGGGGAGGGGTTCGGGTAGGGCGTAGGCTATGTGTTAGGGTTAGGGTTAGGGTTAGTGTTAGGGTTAGGGCTCGGTTTAGGGTACGGGTTAGGATTAGGGTACGCGTTAGGGTTAGGGTAGGGGTTAGGGTTAGGGTATGCGATAGGGTGAGGTTAGTTATTAAACCTATCCCACTCTCTAGATACCCCTTAGCACGTAAAGGAATATTATTTGGGGGTCCAGCCATGGAGAAGAGTTTAGACACTAGGAGAAGATAAGGAACACACCCATTATCAAGAAATCACATTAGGATTCTCTTTTTAACCTGTTCCTTAAAACACTAGTGCTTAGGAAATCTATTGGAGGCAGAAGCAGTGAAGGGTAGCTTAGGGTTACGGTTAGGGTTAGGGTGAGTGTTAGGGTACGGCTTAGGGTACGGGTTCGGCGAGGGTTTCGGGTAGGGCGTAGGGTATGGGTTAGGGTTAGGGTTAGGGTTAGTGTTAGGGTTAGGGCTCGGTTTAGGGTACGGGTTAGGATTAGGGTACTCGTTAGGGTTAGGGTAGCGGTTAGGGTTAGGGTACGCGTTAGGGTGAGGGTAGTTATTAAACCTATCCCACTCTCTAGATACCCCTTAGCACGTAAAGGAATATTATTTGGGGGTCCAGCCATGGAGAAGAGTTTAGACACGAGGAGAAGATAAGGAACACACCCATTATCAAGAAATCACATTAGGATTCTCTTTTTAACCTGTTCCTTAAAACACTAGTGCTTAGGAAATCTATTGGAGGCAGAAGCCGTCAAGGGTAGCTTAGGGTTAGGGTTAGGGTTAGGGTGAGGTTTAGGGTACGGCTAAGGGTACGGGTTCGGGGACGGGTTCGGGTAGGGCGTAGGGTATGGTTTAGGGTTAGGGTTAGGGCTAGTGTTAGGGTTAGGGCTCGGTTTAGGGTACAGGTTAGGATTAGGGTATGCGTTAGGGTTAGGGTAGGGGTTAGGGTTAGGATACGCGTTAGGGTGAGGGTAGTTATTAAACCTATCCCACTCTCTAGATACCCCTTAGCACGTAAAGGAATATTATTTGGGGGTCCAGCCATGGAGAAGAGTTTAGACACGAGGAGAAGATAAGGAACACACCCATTATCAAGAAATCACATTAGGATTCTCTTTTAAACCTGTTCCTTAAATCACTAGTGCTTAGGAAATCTATTGGAGGCAGAAGCCGTCAAGGGTAGCTTAGGGTTAGGGTTAGGGTTAGGGTGAGGGTTAGGGTACGGCTTAGTGTACGGGTTCGGGGAGGGGTTCGGGTAGGGCGTAGGGTATGGTTTAGGGTTAGGGTTAGGGCTAGTGTTGGGGTTAGGGCTCGGTTTAGCGTACGGGTTAGGATTAGGGTATGCGTTAGGGTTAGGGTAGGGGTTAGGGTTAGGATACGCGTTAGGGTGAGGTTAGTTATTAAACCTATCCCACTCTCTAGATACCCCTTAGCACGTAAAGGAATATTATTTGGGGGTCCAGCCATGGAGAAGAGTTTAGACACGAGGAGAAGATAAGGAACACACCCATTATCAAGAAATCACATTAGGATTCTCTTTTAAACCTGTTCCTTAAATCACTAGTGCTTAGGAAATCTATTGGAGGCAGAAGCCGTCAAGGGTAGCTTAGGGTTAGGGTTAGGGTTAGGGTGAGGGTTAGGGTACGGCTTAGGGTACGGGTTCGGGGAGGGGTTCGTGTAGGGCGTAGGGTATGGGTTAGAGTTAGGCTTAGGGTTAGTGTTAGGGTTAGGGCTCAGTTTAGTGTACGGGTTAGGATTAGGGTACGCGTTAGTGTTACGGTAGGGGTTAGGGTTAGGGTACGCTTTAGGGTGAGGGTAGTTATTAAACCTATCCCACTCTCTAGATACCCCTTAGCACGTAAAGGAATATTATTTGGGGGTCCAGCCATGGAGAAGGGTTTAGACACTAGGAGAAGATAAGGAACACACCCATTATCAAGAAATCACAATATGATTCTCTTTTTAAACTGTTCCTTAAAACACTAGTGGTTAGGAAATCTATTGGAGGCAGAAGCAGTGAAGGGTAGCTTAGGGTTATGGTTAGGGTTAGGGTGAGTGTCAGGGTACGGCTTAGGGTACGGGTTCGGGGAGGGTTTCGGGTAGGGCGTAGGGTATGGGTTAGGGTTAGGGTTAGGGTTAGTGTTAGGGTTAGGGCTCGGTTTAGGGTACGGGTTAGGATTAGGGTACTCGTTAGGGTTAGGGTAGCGGTTAGGGTTAGGGTACGTGTTAGTGTGAGGGTAGTTATTAAACCTATCCCACTCTCTAGATACCCCTTAGCACGTAAAGGAATATTATTTGGGGGTCCAGCCATGGAGAAGAGTTTAGACACGAGGAGAAGATAAGGAACACACCCATTATCAAGAAATCACATTAGGATTCTCTTTTTAACCTGTTCCTTAAAACACTAGTGCTTAGGAAATCTATTGGAGGCAGAAGCCGTCAAGGGTAGCTTAGGGTTAGGGTTAGGGTTAGGGTGAGGGTTAGGGTACGGCTTAGGGTACGGGTTCGGGGAGGGGTTCGGGTAGGGCGTAGGCTATGTGTTAGGGTTAGGGTTAGGGTTAGTGTTAGGGTTAGGGCTCGGTTTAGGGTACGGGTTAGGATTAGGGTACGCGTTAGGGTTAGGGTAGGGGTTAGGGTTAGGGTATGCGATAGGGTGAGGTTAGTTATTAAACCTATCCCACTCTCTAGATACCCCATAGCACGTAAAGGAATATTATTTGGGGGTCCAGCCATGGAGAAGAGTTTAGACACTAGGAGAAGAGAAGGAACACACCCATTATCAAGAAATCACATTAGGATTCTCTTTTTAACCTGTTCCTTAAAACACTAGTGCTCAGGAAATCTATTGGAGGCAGAAGCCGTCAAGGGTAGGTTAGGGTTAGGGTTAGGGTTAGGGTGAGGGTTAGGGTACGGCTTACGATACGGGTTGGGGGAGGGGTTCGGGTAGGGCGTAGGATATGGGTTAGGGTTAGGGTTAGGGCTAGTGTTAGGGTTAGGGCTCGGTTTAGGGTACGGGTTAGGATTAGGGTATGCGTTAGGGTTAGGGTAGGGGTTAGGGTTAGGGTACGCGTTAGGGTGAGGGTAGTTATTAAACCTATCCCACTCTCTAGATACCCCTTAGCACGTAAAGGAATATTATTTGGGGGTCCAGCCATGGAGAAGAGTTTAGACACGAGGAGAAGATAAGGAACACACCGATTATCAAGAAATCACATTAGGATTCTACTTTAAACCTGTTCCTTAAATCACTAGTGCTTAGGAAATCTATTGGAGGCAGAAGCCGTCAAGGGTAGCTTAGGGTTAGGGTTAGGGTTAGGGTGAGGGTTAGGGTACGGCTTAGTGTACGGGTTCGGGGAGGGGTTCGGGTAGGGCGTAGGGTATGGGTTAGAGTTAGGGTTAGGGTTAGTGTTAGGGTTAGGGCTCAGTTTAGGGTACGGTTTAGGATTAGGGTACGCGTTAGTGTTAGGGTAGGGGTTAGGGTTAGGGTACGCTTTAGGGTGAGGGTAGTTATTAAACCTATCCCACTCTCTAGATACCCCTTAGCACGTAAAGGAATATTATTTGGGGGTCCAGCCATGGAGAAGGGTTTAGACACTAGGAGAAGATAAGGAACACACCCATTATCAAGAAATCACAATATGATTCTCTTTTTAAACTGTTCCTTAAAACACTAGTGGTTAGGAAATCTATTGGAGGCAGAAGCAGTGAAGGGTAGCTTAGGGTTACGGTTAGGGTTAGGGTGAGGGTTAGGGTACGGCTTAGGGTACGGGTTCGGGGAGGGTTTCGGGTAGGGCGTAGGGTATGGGTTAGGGTTAGGGTTAGGGTTAGTGTTAGGGTTAGAGCTCGGTTTAGGGTACGGGTTAGGATTAGGGTACTCGTTAGGGTTAGGGTAGCGGTTAGGGTTAGGGTACGCGTTAGGGTGAGGGTAGTTATTAAACCTATCCCACTCTCTAGATACCCCTTAGCACGTAAAGGAATATTATTTGGGGGTCCAGCCATGGAGAAGAGTTTAGACACGAGGAGAAGATAAGGAACACACCCATTATCAAGAAATCACATTAGGATTCTCTTTTAAACCTGTTCCTTAAATCACTAGTGCTTAGGAAATCTATTGGAGGCAGAAGCCGTCAAGGGTAGCTTAGGGTTAGGGTTAGGGTTAGGGTGAGGGTTAGGGTACGGCTTAGGGTACGGGTTCGGGGAGGGGTTCGTGTAGGGCGTAGGGTATGGGTTAGAGTTAGGGTTAGGGTTAGTGTTAGGGTTAGGGCTCAGTTTAGTGTACGGGTTAGGATTAGGGTACGCGTTAGTGTTACGGTAGGGGTTAGGGTTAGGGTACGCTTTAGGGTGAGGGTAGTTATTCAACCTATCCCACTCTCTAGATACCCCTTAGCACGTAAAGGAATATTATTTGGGGGTCCAGCCATGGAGAAGGGTTTAGACACTAGGAGAAGATAAGGAACACACCCATTATCAAGAAATCACAATATGATTCTCTTTTTAAACTGTTCCTTAAAACACTAGTGGTTAGGAAATCTATTGGAGGCAGAAGCAGTGAAGGGTAGCTTAGGGTTATGGTTAGGGTTAGGGTGAGTGTTAGGGTACGGCTTAGGGTACGGGTTCGGGGAGGGTTTCGGGTAGGGCGTAGGGTATGGGTTAGGGTTAGGGTTAGGGTTAGTGTTAGGGTTAGGGCTCGGTTTAGGGTACGGGTTAGGATTAGGGTACTCGTTAGGGTTAGGGTAGCGGTTAGGGTTAGGGTACGCGTTAGGGTGAGGGTAGTTATTAAACCTATCCCACTCTCTAGATACCCCTTAGCACGTAAAGGAATATTATTTGGGGGTCCAGCCATGGAGAAGAGTTTAGACACGAGGAGAAGATAAGGAACACACCCATTATCAAGAAATCACATTAGGATTCTCTTTTTAACCTGTTCCTTAAAACACTAGTGCTTAGGAAATCTATTGGAGGCAGAAGCCGTCAAGGGTAGCTTAGGGTTAGGGTTAGGGTTAGGGTGAGGGTTAGGGTACGGCTTAGGGTACGGGTTCGGGGAGGGGTTCGGGTAGGGCGTAGGCTATGTGTTAGGGTTAGGGTTAGGGTTAGTGTTAGGGTTAGGGCTCGGTTTAGGGTACGGGTTAGGATTAGGGTACGCGTTAGGGTTAGGGTAGGGGTTAGGGTTAGGGTATGCGATAGGGTGAGGTTAGTTATTAAACCTATCCCACTCTCTAGATACCCCTTAGCACGTAAAGGAATATTATTTGGGGGTCCAGCCATGGAGAAGAGTTTAGACACTAGGAGAAGATAAGGAACACACCCATTATCAAGAAATCACATTAGGATTCTCTTTTTAACCTGTTCCTTAAAACACTAGTGCTTAGGAAATCTATTGGAGGCAGAAGCCGTCAAGGGTAGGTTAGGGTTAGGGTTAGGGTTAGGGTGAGGGTTAGGGTACGGCTTACGATACGGGTTGGGGGAGGGGTTCGGGTAGGGCGTAGGGTATGGGTTAGGGTTAGGGTTAGGGCTAGTGTTAGGGTTAGGGCTCGGTTTAGGGTACCGGTTAGGATTAGGGTATGCGTTAGGGTTAGGGTAGGGGTTAGGGTTAGGGTACGCGTTAGGGTGAGGGTAGTTATTAAACCTATCCCACTCTCTAGATACCCCTTAGCACGTAAAGGAATATTATTTGGGGGTCCAGCCATGGAGAAGAGTTTAGACACGAGGAGAAGATAAGGAACACACCGATTATCAAGAAATCACATTAGGATTCTACTTTAAACCTGTTCCTTAAATCACTAGTGCTTAGGAAATCTATTGGAGGCAGAAGCCGTCAAGGGTAGCTTAGGGTTAGGGTTAGGGTTAGGGTGAGGGTTAGGGTACGGCTTAGTGTACGGGTTCGGGGAGGGGTTCGGGTAGGGCGTAGGGTATGGGTTAGAGTTAGGGTTAGGGTTAGTGTTAGGGTTAGGGCTCAGTTTAGGGTATGGTTTAGGATTAGGGTACGCGTTAGTGTTAGGGTAGGGGTTAGGGTTAGGGTACGCTTTAGGGTGAGGGTAGTTATTAAACCTATCCCACTCTCTAGATACCCCTTAGCACGTAAAGGAATATTATTTGGGGGTCCAGCCATGGAGAAGGGTTTAGACACTAGGAGAAGATAAGGAACACACCCATTATCAAGAAATCACAATATGATTCTCTTTTTAAACTGTTCCTTAAAACACTAGTGGTTAGGAAATCTATTGGAGGCAGAAGCAGTGAAGGGTAGCTTAGGGTTACGGTTAGGGTTAGGGTGAGGGTTAGGGTACGGCTTAGGGTACGGGTTCGGGGAGGGTTTCGGGTAGGGCGTAGGGTATGGGTTAGGGTTAGGGTTAGGGTTAGTGTTAGGGTTAGGGCTCGGTTTAGGGTACGGGTTAGGATTAGGGTACTCGTTAGGGTTAGGGTAGCGGTTAGGGTTAGGGTACGCGTTAGGGTGAGGGTAGTTATTAAACCTATCCCACTCTCTAGATACCCCTTAGCACGTAAAGGAATATTATTTGGGGGTCCAGCCATGGAGAAGAGTTTAGACACTAGGAGAAGATAAGGAACACACCCATTATCAAGAAATCACAATATGATTCTCTTTTTAAACTGTTCCTTAAAACACTAGTGGTTAGGAAATCTATTGGAGGCAGAAGCAATGAAGGGTAGCTTAGGGTTACGGTTAGGGTTAGGGTGAGTGTTAGGGTATGGCTTAGGGTACGGGTTCGGGGAGGGTTTCGGGTAGGGCGTAGGGTATGGGTTAGTGTTAGGGTTAGGGTTAGTGTTAGGGTTAGGGCTCGGTTTAGGGTACGGGTTAGGATTAGGGTACTCGTTAGGGTTAGGGTAGCGGTTAGGGTTAGGGTACGCGTTAGGGTGAGGGTAGTTATTAAACCTATCCCACTCTCTAGATACCCCTTAGCACGTAAAGGAATATTATTTGGGGGTCCAGCCATGGAGAAGAGTTTAGACACGAGGAGAAGATAAGGAACACACCCATTATCAAGAAATCACATTAGGATTCTCTTTTTAACCTGTTCCTTAAAACACTAGTGCTTAGGAAATCTATTGGAGGCAGAAGCCGTCAAGGGTAGCTTAGGGTTAGGGTTAGGGTTAGGGTGAGGTTTAGGGTACGGCTTAGGGTACGGGTTCGGGGAGGGGTTCGGGTAGGGCGTAGGGTATGGTTTAGGGTTAGGGTTAGGGCTAGTGTTAGGGTTAGGGCTCGGTTTAGGGTACGGGTTAGGATTAGGGTATGCGTTAGGGTTAGGGTAGGGGTTAGGGTTAGAATACGCGTTAGGGTGAGTGTAGTTATTAAACCTATCCCACTCTCTAGATACCCCTTAGCACGTAAAGGAATATTATTTGGGGGTCCAGCCATGGAGAAGAGTTTAGACACGAGGAGAAGATAAGGAACACACCCATTATCAAGAAATCACATTAGGATTCTCTTTTAAACCTGTTCCTTAAATCACTAGTGCTTAGGAAATCTATTGGAGGCAGAAGCCGTCAAGGGTAGCTTAGGGTTAGGGTTAGGGTTAGGGTGAGGGTTAGGGTACGGCTTAGTGTACGGGTTCGGGGAGGGGTTCGGGTAGGGCGTAGGGTATGGGTTAGAGTTAGGGTTAGGGTTAGTGTTAGGGTTAGGGCTCAGTTTAGGGTACGGTTTAGGATTAGGGTACGCGTTAGTGTTAGGGTAGGGGTTAGGGTTAGGGTACGCTTTAGGGTGAGGGTAGTTATTAAACCTATCCCACTCTCTAGATACCCCTTAGCACGTAAAGGAATATTATTTGGGGGTCCAGCCATGGAGAAGGGTTTAGACACTAGGAGAAGATAAGGAACACACCCATTATCAAGAAATCACAATATGATTCTCTTTTTAAACTGTTCCTTAAAACACTAGTGGTTAGGAAATCTATTGGAGGCAGAAGCAGTGAAGGGTAGCTTAGGGTTACGGTTAGGGTTAGGGTGAGTGTTAGGGTACGGCTTAGGGTACGGGTTCGGGGAGGGTTTCGGGTAGGGCGTAGGGTATGGGTTAGGGTTAGGGTTAGGGTTAGTGTTAGGGTTAGGGCTCGGTTTAGGGTACGGGTTAGGATTAGGGTACTCGTTAGGGTTAGGGTAGCGGTTAGGGTTAGGGTACGCGTTAGGGTGAGGGTAGTTATTAAACCTATCCCACTCTCTAGATACCCCTTAGCACGTAAAGGAATATTATTTGGGGGTCCAGCCATGGAGAAGAGTTTAGACACGAGGAGAAGATAAGGAACACACCCATTATCAAGAAATCACATTAGGATTCTCTTTTTAACCTGTTCCTTAAAACACTAGTGCTTAGGAAATCTATTGGAGGCAGAAGCCGTCAAGGGTAGCTTAGGGTTAGGGTTAGGGTTAGGGTGAGGGTTAGGGTACGGCTTAGGGTACGGGTTCGGGGAGGGGTTCTGGTAGGGCGTAGGCTATGGGTTAGGGTTAGGGTTAGGGTTAGTGTTAGGGTTAGGGCTCGGTTTAGGGTACGGGTTAGGATTAGGGTACGCGTTAGGGTTAGGGTAGGGGTTAGGGTTAGGGTATGCGATAGGGTGAGGTTAGTTATTAAACCTATCCCACTCTCTAGATACCCCTTAGCACGTAAAGGAATATTTTTTGGGGGTGCAGCCATGGAGAAGAGTTTAGACACTAGGAGAAGATAAGGAACACACCCATTATCAAGAAATCACATTAGGATTCTCTTTTTAACCTGTTCCTTAAAACACTAGTGCTTAGGAAATCTATTGGAGGCAGAAGCCGTCAAGGGTAGCTTAGGGTTAGGGTTAGGGTTAGGGTGAGGGTTAGGGTATGGCTTACGATACGGGTTCGGGGAGGGGTTCGGGTAGGGCGTAGGGTATGGGTTAGGGTTAGGGTTAGGGCTAGTGTTAGGGTTAGGGCTCAGTTTAGGGTACGGGTTAGGATTAGGGTATGCGTTAGGGTTAGGGTAGGGGTTAGGGTTAGGGTACGCGTTAGGGTGAGGGTAGTTATTAAACCTATCCCACTCTCTAGATACCCCTTAGCACGTAAAGGAATATTATTTGGGGGTCCAGCCATGGAGAAGAGTTTAGACACGAGGAGAAGATAAGGAACACACCGATTATCAAGAAATCACATTAGGATTCTACTTTAAACCTGTTCCTTAAATCACTAGTGCTTAGGAAATCTATTGGAGGCAGAAGCCGTCAAGGGTAGCTTAGGGTTAGGGTTAGGGTTAGGGTGAGGATTAGGGTACGGCTTAGTGTACGGGTTCGGGGAGGGGTTCGGGTAGGGCGTAGGGTACGGGTTAGAGTTAGGGTTAGGGTTAGTGTTAGGGTTAGGGCTCAGTTTAGGTTACGGTTTAGGATTAGGGTACGCGTTAGTGTTAGGGTAGGGGTTAGGGTTAGGGTACGCTTTAGGGTGAGGGTAGTTATTAAACCTATCCCACTCTCTAGATACCCCTTAGCACGTAAAGGAATATTATTTGGGTGTCCAGCCATGGAGAAGGGTTTAGACACTAGGAGAAGATAAGGAACACACACATTATCAAGAAATCACAATATGATTCTCTTTTTAAACTGTTCCTTAAAACACTAGTGGTTAGGAAATCTATTGGAGGCAGAAGCAGTGAAGGGTAGCTTAGGGTTACGGTTAGGGTTAGGGTGAGGGTTAGGGTACGGCTTAGGGTACGGGTTCGGGGACGGTTTCGGGTAGGGCATAGGGTATGGGTTAGGGTTAGGGTTAGGGTTAGTGTTAGGGTTAGGGCTCGGTTTAGGGTACGGGTTAGGATTAGGGTACTCGTTAGGGTTAGGGTAGCGGTTAGGGTTAGGGTACGCGTTAGGGTGAGGGTAGTTATTAAACCTATCACACTCTCTAGATACCCCTTAGCACGTAAAGGAATATTATTTGGGGGTCCAGCCATGGAGAAGAGTTTAGACACTAGGAGAAGATAAGGAACACACCCATTATCACGAAATCACATTAGGATTCTCTTTTTAACCTGTTCCTTAAAACACTAGTGCTTAGGAAATCTATTGGAGGCAGAAGCCGTCAAGGGTAGCTTAGGGTTAGGGTTAGGGTTAGGGTGAGGGTTAGGGTACGGCTTAGGGTACGGGTTCGGGGAGGGGTTCGGGTAGGGCGTAGGGTATGGTTTAGGGTTAGGGTTAGGGCTAGTGTTAGGGTTAGGGCTCGGTTTAGGTTACGGGTTAGGATTAGGGTATGCGTTAGGGTTAGGGTAGGGGTTAGGGTTAGGATACGCGTTAGGGTGAGGGTAGTTATTAAACCTATCCCACTCTCTAGATACCCCTTAGCACGTAAAGGAATATTATTTGGGGGTCCAGCCATGGAGAAGAGTTTAGACACGAGCAGAAGATAAGGAACACACCCATTATCAAGAAATCACATTAGGATTCTCTTTTAAACCTGTTCCTTAAATCACTAGTGCTTAGGAAATCTATTGGAGGCAGAAGCCGTCAAGGGTAGCTTAGGGTTAGGGTTAGGGTTAGGGTGAGGGTTAGGGTACGGCTTAGGGTACGGGTTCGGGGAGGGGTTCGGGTAGGGCGTAGGGTATGGGTTAAGGTTAGGGTTAGTGTTAGGGTTAGGGCTCAGTTTAGGGTACGGGTTAGGATTAGGGTACGCGTTAGGGTTAGGGTAGGGGTTAGGGTTAGGGTACGATTTAGGGTGAGGGTAGTTATTAAACCTATCCCACTCTCTAGATACCCCTTAGCACGTAAAGGAATATTATTTGGGGGTCCAGCCATGGAGAAGGGTTTAAATACTAGGAGAAGATAAGGAACACACCCATTATCACGAAATCACAATATGATTCTCTTTTTAAACTGTTCCTTAAAACACTAGTGGTTAGGAAATCTATTGGAGGCAGAAGCAGTCAAGGGTAGCTTAGGGTTAGGCTTAGGGTTAGGGTGAGGGTTAGGGTACGGCTTAGGGTACGGGTTCGGAGACGGTTTCGGGTAGGGCCTAGGGTATGGGTTAGGGTTAGGGTTAGGGTTAGTGTTAGGGTTAGGGCTCGGTTTAGGGTACGGGTTAGGATTAGGGTACTCGTTAGGGTTAGGGTAGCGGTTAGGGTTAGGGTACGCGTTAGGCTGAGGGTAGTTATTAAACCTATCCCACTCTCTAGATACCCCTTAGCACGTACAGGAATATTATTGGGGGTCCAGCCATGGAGAAGAGTTTAGACACTAGGAGAAGATAAGGAACACACCCATTATCACGAAATCACATTAGGATTCTCTTTTTAACCTGTTCCTTAAAACACTAGTGCTTAGGAAATCTATTGGAGGCAGAAGCCGTCAAGGGTAGCTCAGGGTTAGTGTTAGGGTTAGGGTGAGGGTTAGGGTACGGCTTAGGGTACGGGTTCGGGGAGGGGTTCGTGTAGGGCGTAGGGTATGGGTTAGGGTTAGGGTTAGGGCTAGTGTTAGGGTTAGGGCTCGGTTTAGGGTACGGGTTAGGATTAGTGTACGCGCTAGGGTTAGGGTAGGGGTTAGGGTTAGGGTACGCGTTAGGATGAGGGTAGTTATTAAACATATCCCACACTCTAGATACCCCTTAGCACGTAAAGGAATATTATTTGGGGGTCCAGCCATGGAGAAGAGTTTAGACACGAGGAGAAGATAAGGAACACACCCATTATCAAGAAATCACATTAGGATTCTCTTTTTAACCTGTTCCTTAAAACACTAGTGCTTAGGAAATCTATTGGAGGCAGAAGCCGTCAAGGGTAGCTTAGGGTTAGGGTTAGGGTTAGGGTGAGGGTTACGGTACGGTTTATGTTACGGGTTCAGGGAGGGGTTCGGGTAGGGCGTAGCGTATGGGTTAGGGTTAGGGTTAGAGTTAGTGTTAGGGTTAGGGCTCGGTTTAGGGTACGGGTTAGGATTAGGGTACGCGCTAGTGTGAGGGTAGGGGTTAGGGTTAGGGTACGCGTTAGGGTGAGGGTAGTTATTAAACCTATCACACTCTCTAGATAACCCTTAGCACATAAAGGAATATTATTTGGGGGTCCAGCCATGGAGAAGAGTTTAGACACGAGGAGAAGATAAGGAACACACCCATTATCAAGAAATCACATTAGGATTCTCTTTTTAACATGTTCCTTAAAACACTAATGCTTAGGAAATCTATTGGAGGCAGAAGCCGTCAAGGGTAGCTTAGGGTTAGGGTTAGGGTTAGGGTGAGGGTTAGGGTACGGCTTAGTGTACGGGTTCGGGGAGGGGTTCGGGTAGGGCGTAGGGTATGGGTTAGAGTTAGGGTTAGGGTTAGTGTTAGGGTTAGGGCTCAGTTTAGGGTACGGTTTAGGATTAGGGTACGCGTTAGTGTTAGGGTAGGGGTTAGGGTTAGGGTACGCTTTAGGGTGAGGGTAGTTATTAAACCTATCCCACTCTCTAGATACCCCTTAGCACGTAAAGGAATATTATTTGGGGGTCCAGCCATGAAGAAGGGTTTAGACACTAGGAGAAGATAAGGAACACACCCATTATCAAGAAATCACAATATGATTCTCTTTTTAAACTGTTCCTTAAAACACTAGTGGTTAGGAAATCTATTGGAGGCAGAAGCAATGAAGGGTAGCTTAGGGTTACTGTTAGGGTTAGGGTGAGTGTTAGGGTACGGCTTAGGGTTCGGGTTCGGGGAGGGTTTCGGGTAGGGCGTAGGGTATGGGTTAGGGTTAGGGTTAGGGTTAGTGTTAGGGTTAGGGCTCGGTTTAGGGTACGGGTTAGGATTAGGGTACTCGTTAGGGTTAGGGTAGCGGTTAGGGTTAGGGTACGCGTTAGGGTGAGGGTAGTTATTAAACCTATCCCACTCTCTAGATACCCCTTAGCACGTAAAGGAATATTATTTGGGGGTCCAGCCATGGAGAAGAGTTTAGACACGAGGAGAAGATAAGGAACACACCCATTATCAAGAAATCACATTAGGATTCTCTTTTTAACCTGTTCCTTAAAACACTAGTGCTTAGGAAATCTATTGGAGGCAGAAGCCGTCACTGGTAGCTTAGGGTTAGGGTTAGGGTTAGGGTGAGGTTTAGGGTACGGCTTAGGGTACGGGTTCGGGGAGGGGTTCGGGTAGGGCGTAGGGTATGGTTTAGGGTTAGGGTTAGGGCTAGTGTTAGGGTTAGGGCTCGGTTTAGGTTACGGGTTACGATTAGGGTATGCGTTAGGGTTAGGGTAGGGGTTAGGGTTAGGATACGCGTTAGGGTGAGGGTAGTTATTAAACCTATCCCACTCTCTAGATACCCCTTAGCACGTAAAGGAATATTATTTGGGGGTCCAGCCATGGAGAAGAGTTTAGACACGAGGAGAAGATAAGGAACACACCCATTATCAAGAAATCACATTAGGATTCTCTTTTAAACCTGTTCCTTAAATCACTAGTGCTTAGGAAATCTATTGGAGGCAGAAGCCGTCAAGTGTAGCTTAGGGTTAGGGTTAGGGTTAGGGTGAGGGTTAGGGTACAGCTTAGTGTACGGGTTCGGGGAGGGGTTCGGGTAGGGCGTAGGGTATGGGTTAGAGTTAGGGTTAGGGTTAGTGTTAGGGTTAGGGCTCAGTTTAGGGTACGGTTTAGGATTAGGGTACGCGTTAGTGTTAGGGTAGGGGTTAGGGTTAGGGTACGCTTTAGGGTGAGGGTAGTTATTAAACCTATCCCACTCTCTAGATACCCCTTAGCAGGTAAAGGAATATTATTTGGGGGTCCAGCCATGGAGAAGGGTTTAGACACTAGGAGAAGATAAGGAACACACCCATTATCAAGAAATCACAATATGATTCTCTTTTTAAACTGTTCCTTAAAACACTAGTGGTTAGGAAATCTATTGGAGGCAGAAGCAGTGAAGGGTAGCTTAGGGTTACGGTTAGGGTTAGGGTGAGTGTTAGGGTACGGCTTAGGGTACGGGTTCGGGGAGGGTTTCGGGTAGGGCGTAGGGTATGGGTTAGGGTTAGGGTTAGGGTTAGTGTTAGGGTTAGGGCTCGGTTTAGGGTACGGGTTAGGATTAGGGTACGCGTTAGGGTTAGGGTAGGGGTTAGGGTTAGGGTACGCGATAGGGTGAGGTTAGTTATTAAACCTATCCCACTCTCTAGATACCCCTTAGCACGTAAAGGAATATTATTTGGGGGTGCAGCCATGGAGAAGAGTTTAGACACTAGGAGAAGATAAGGAACACACCCATTATCAAGAAATCACAATATGATTCTCTTTTTAAACTGTTACTTAAAACACTAGTGGTTAGGAAATCTATTGGAGGCAGAAGCAATGAAGGGTAGCTTAGGGTTACTGTTAGGGTTAGGGTGAGTGTTAGGGTACGGCTTAGGGTTCGGGTTCGGGGAGGGTTTCGGGTAGGGCGTAGGGTATGGGTTAGGGTTAGGGTTAGGGTTAGTGTTAGGGTTAGGGCTCGGTTTAGGGTACGGGTTAGGATTAGGGTACTCGTTAGGGTTAGGGTAGCGGTTAGGGTTAGGGTACGCGTTAGGGTGAGGGTAGTTATTAAACCTATCCCACTCTCTAGATACCCCTTAGCACGTAAAGGAATATTATTTGGGGGTCCAGCCATGGAGAAGAGTTTAGACACGAGGAGAAGATAAGGAACACACCCATTATCAAGAAATCACATTAGGATTCTCTTTTTAACCTGTTCCTTAAAACACTAGTGCTTAGGAAATCTATTGGAGGCAGAAGCCGTCACTGGTAGCTTAGGGTTAGGGTTAGGGTTAGGGTGAGGTTTAGGGTACGGCTTAGGGTACGGGTTCGGGGAGGGGTTCGGGTAGGGCGTAGGGTATGGTTTAGGGTTAGGGTTAGGGCTAGTGTTAGGGTTAGGGCTCGGTTTAGGTTACGGGTTACGATTAGGGTATGCGTTAGGGTTAGGGTAGGGGTTAGGGTTAGGATACGCGTTAGGGTGAGGGTAGTTATTAAACCTATCCCACTCTCTAGATACCCCTTAGCACGTAAAGGAATATTATTTGGGGGTCCAGCCATGGAGAAGAGTTTAGACACGAGGAGAAGATAAGGAACACACCCATTATCAAGAAATCACATTAGGATTCTCTTTTAAACCTGTTCCTTAAATCACTAGTGCTTAGGAAATCTATTGGAGGCAGAAGCCGTCAAGTGTAGCTTAGGGTTAGGGTTAGGGTTAGGGTGAGGGTTAGGGTACAGCTTAGTGTACGGGTTCGGGGAGGGGTTCGGGTAGGGCGTAGGCTATGGGTTAGGGTTAGTGTTAGGGTTAGTGTTAGGGTTAGGGCTCGGTTTAGGGTACGGGTTAGGATTAGGGTACGCGTTAGGGTTAGGGTAGGGGTTAGGGTTAGGGTATGCGATAGGGTGAGGTTAGTTATTAAACCTATCCCACTCTCTAGATACCCCTTAGCACGTAAAGGAATATTATTTGGGGGTCCGGCCATGGAGAAGAGTTTCGACACTAGGAGAAGATAAGGAACACACCCATTATCAAGAAATCACATTAGGATTCTCTTTTTAACCTGTTCCTTAAAACACTAGTGCTTAGGAAATCTATTGGAGGCAGAAGCCGTCAAGGGTAGCTTAGGGTTAGGGTTAGGGTTAGGGTGAGGGTTAGGGTACGGCTTAGGGTACGGGTTCGGGGAGGGTTTCGGGTAGGGCGTAGGGTATGGGTTAGGGTTAGGGTTAGGGTTAGTGTTAGGGTTAGGGCTCGGTTTAGGGTACGGGTTAGGATTAGGGTACGCGTTAGGGTTAGGGTAGGGTTTAGGGTTAGGGTACGCGTTAGGGTGAGGGTAGTTATTAAACCTATCCCATTCTCCTGATACCCCTTAGCACGTAAAGGAATATTATTTGGGGGTCCAGCCATGGAGAAGAGTTTAGACACGAGGAGAAGATAAGGAACACACCCATTATCAAGAAATCACATTAGGATTCTCTTTTTAACCTGTTCCTTAAAACACTTGTGCTTAGGAAATCTATTGGAGGCAGAAGCAGTCAAGGGTAGCTTAGGGATAGGGTTAGGGTTAGGGTACGGCTTAGGGTACGGGTTCGGGGAGGGGTTCGGTTAGGGCGTAGGGTATGGGTTAGGGTTAGGGTTAGGGTTAGTGTTAGGGTTAGGGCTCGGTTTAGGTTACGGGTTAGGATTAGGGTACGCGTTAGTGTTAGGGTAGTGGTTAGGGTTAGGGTACGCTTTAGGGTGAGGGTAGTTATTAAACCTATCCCACTCTCTAGATACCCCTTAGCACGTAAAGGAATATTATTTGGGGGTCCAGCCATGGAGAAGAGTTTAGACACTAGGAGAAGATAAGGAACACACCCATTATCAAGAAATCACAATATGATTCTCTTTTTAAACTGTTCCTTAAAACACTAGTGGTTAGGAAATCTATTGGAGGCAGAAGCAGTGAAGGGTAGCTTAGGGTTACGGTTAGGGTTAGGGTGAGGGTTAGGGTACGGCTTAGGGTATGGGTTAGGGTTAGGGTTAGGGCTAGTGTTAGGGTTAGGGCTCGTTTTAGGGTACGGGTTAGGATTAGGGTATGCGTTAGGGTTAGGGTAGGGGTTAGGGTTAGGGTACGCGTTAGGGTGAGGGTAGTTATTAAACCTGTCACACTCTCTAGATACCCCTTAGCACATAAAGGAATATTATTTCGGGGTCCAGCCATGGAGAAGAGTTTAGACACTAGGAGAAGATAAGGAACACACCCATTATCACGAAATCACATTAGGATTCTCTTTTTAACCTGTTCCTTAAAACACTAGTGCTTAGGAAATCTATTGGAGGCAGAAGCAGTCAAGGGTAGCTTAGGGTTAGGGTTAGGGTTAGGGTGAGGGTTAGGGTACGGCTTAGGGTACGGGTTCGGGGAGGGGTTCGGGTAGGGCGTAGGGTATTGGTTAGGGTTAGGGTTAGGGCTAGTGTTAGGGTTAGGGCTCGGTTTAGGGTACGGGTTAGGATTAGGGTACGCGCTAGGGTTAGGCTAGGGGTTAGGGTTAGGGTACGCGTTAGGGTGAGGGTAGTTATTAAACCTGTCACACTCTCTAGATACCCCTTAGCACATAAAGGAATATTATTTCGGGGTCCAGCCGTGGAGAAGAGTTTAGACACTAGGAGAAGATAAGGAACACACCCATTATCACGAAATCACATTAGGATTCTCTTTTTAACCTGTTCCTTAAAACACTAGTGCTTAGGAAATCTATTGGAGGCAGAAGCAGTCAAGGGTAGCTTAGGGTTAGGGTTAGGGTTAGGGTGAGGGTTAGGGTACGGCTTAGGGTACGGGTTCGGGGAGGGGTTCGGGTAGGGCGTAGGGTATTGGTTAGGGTTAGGGTTAGGGCTAGTGTTAGGGTTAGGGCTCGGTTTAGGGTACGGGTTAGGATTAGGGTACGCGCTAGGGTTAGGCTAGGGGTTAGGGTTAGGGTACGCGTTAGGGTGAGGGTAGTTATTAAACCTGTCACACTCTCTAGATACCCCTTAGCACATAAAGGAATATTATTTGGGGGTCCAGCCATGGAGAAGAGTTTAGACACTAGGAGAAGATAAGGAACACACCCATTATCACGAAATCACATTAGGATTCTCCTTTAAACCTGTTCCTTAAAACACTAGTGCTTAGGAAATCTATTGGAGGCAGAAGCAGTCAAGGGTAGCTTAGGGTTAGTGTTAGGGTTAGGGTGAGGGCTAGGGTATGGCTTAGGGTACGGGTTCGGGGAGGGGTTCGTGTAGGGCGTAGGGTATGGGTTAGAGTTAGGGTTAGGGTTAGTGTTAGGGTTAGGGCTCAGTTTAGGGTACGGGTTAGGATTAGGGTACGCGTTAGTGTTAGGGTAGGGGTTAGGGTTAGGGTACGCTTTAGGGTGAGGGTAGTTATTAAACCTATCCCACTCTCTAGATACCCCTTAGCACGTACAGGAATATTATTTGTGGGTCCAGCCATGGAGAAGGTTTAGACACTAGGAGAAGATAAGGAACACACCCATTATCAAGAAATCACAATATGATTCTCTTTTTAAACTGTTCCTTAAAACACTAGTGGTTAGGAAATCTATTGGAGGCAGAAGCAGTCAAGGGTAGCTTAGGGTTAGGGTTAGGGTTAGGGTGAGGGTTAGGGTACGGCTTAGGGTACGGGTTCGGGGAGGGGTTCGGGTAGGCTGTAGGGTATGGGTTAGGGTTAGGGTTAGGGCTAGTGTTAGGGTTAGGGCTCGGTTTAGGGTACGGGTTAGGATTAGGGTACGCGTTAGGGTTAGGGTAGGGGTTAGGGTTAGGGTACGCGTTAGGGTGAGGGTAGTTATTAAACCTATCCCACTCTCTAGATACCCCTTTGAAACGTAAAGGAATATTATTTGGGGTCCAGCCATGGAGAAGAGTTTAGACACGAGGAGAAGATAAGGAACACACCCATTATCAAGAAATCACATTAGGATTCTCCTTTAAACCTGTTCCTTAAATCACTAGTGCTTAGGAAATCTATTGGAGGCAGAAGCCGTCAAGGGTAGCTTAGGGTTAGGGTTAGGGTTAGGGTGAGGGTTAGGGTACGGCTTAGGGTACGGGTTCGGGGAGGGGTTCGTGTAGGGCGTAGGGTATGGGTTAGAGTTAGGGTTAGGGTTAGTGTTAGTGTTAGGGCTCAGTTTAGGGTACGGGTTAGGATTAGGGTACGCGTTAGGGTTAGGGTAGGGGTTAGGGTTAGGGTATGCGATAGGGTGAGGTTAGTTATTAAACCTATCCCACTCTCTAGATACCCCTTAGCACGTAAAGGAATATTATTTGGGGGTCCAGCCATGGAGAAGAGTTTAGACACTAGGAGAAGATAAGGAACACACCCATTATCAAGAAATCACATTAGGATTCTCTTTTTAACCTGTTCCTTAAAACACTAGTGCTTAGGAAATATATTGGAGGCAGAAGCCGTCAAGGGTAGCTTAGAGTTAGGGTTAGGGTTAGGGTGAGGGTTAGGGTACGGCTTACGATACGGGTTCGGGGAGGGGTTCGGGTAGGGCGTAGGGTATGGGTTAGGGTTAGGGTTAGGGCTAGTGTTAAGGTTAGGGCTCGGTTTAGGGTACGGGTTAGGATTAGGGTATGCGTTAGGGTTAGGGTAGGGGTTAGGGTTAGGGTACGCGTTAGGGTGAGGGTAGTTATTAAACCTATCCCACTCTCTAGATACCCCTTAGCACGTAAAGGAATATTATTTGGGGGTCCAGCCATGGAGAAGAGTTTAGACACGAGGAGAAGATAAGGAACACACCCATTATCAAGAAATCACATTAGGATTCTCCTTTAAACCTGTTCCTTAAATCACTAGTGCTTAGGAAATCTATTGGAGGCAGAAGCCGTCAAGGGTAGCTTAGGGTTAGGGTTAGGGTTAGGGTGAGGGTTAGGGTACGGCTTAGTGTACGGGTTCGGGGAGGGGTTCGGGTAGGGCCTAGGGTATGGGTTAGAGTTAGGGTTAGGGTTAGTGTTAGGGTTAGGGCTCAGTTTAGGTTACGGGTTAGGATTAGGGTACGCGTTAGTGTTAGGGTAGGGGTTAGGGTTAGGGTACGCTTTAGGGTGAGGGTAGTTATTAAACCTATCCCACTCTCTAGATACCCCTTAGCACGTAAAGGAATATTATTTGGGGGTCCAGCCATGGAGAAGGGTTTAGACACTAGGAGAAGATAAGGAACACACCCATTATCAAGAAATCACAATATGATTCTCTTTTTAAACTGTTCCTTAAAACACTAGTGGTTAGGAAATCTATTGGAGGCAGAAGCAGTGAAGGGTAGCTTAGGGTTACGGTTAGGGTTAGGGTGAGGGTTAGGGTACGGCTTAGGGTACGGGTTCGGGGAGGGTTTCGGGTAGGGCGTAGGGTATGGGTTAGGGTTAGGGTTAGTGTTAGTGTTAGGGTTAGGGCTCGGTTTAGGGTACGGGTTAGGATTAGGGTACTCGTTAGGGTTAGGGTAGCGGTTAGGGTTAGGGTACGCGTTAGGGTGAGGGTAGTTATTAAACCTATCCCACTCTCTAGATACCCCTTAGCACGTAAAGGAATATTATTTGGGGGTCCAGCCATGGAGAAGAGTTTAGACACTAGGAGAAGATAAGGAACACACCCATTATCACGAAATCACATTAGGATTCTCTTTTTAACCTGTTCCTTAAAACACTAGTGCTTAGGAAATCTATTGGAGGCAGAAGCAGTCAAGGGTAGCTTAGGTTTAGGGTTAGGGTTAGGGTGAGGGTTAGGGTACGGCTTAGGGTACGGGTTCGGGGAGGGGTTCGGGTAGGGCGTAGGGTATGGGTTAGGGTTAGGGTTAGGGCTAGTGTTAGGGTTAGGGCTCGGTTTAGGGTACGGGTTAGGTTTAGGGTACGCGTTAGGGTTAGGGTAGGGGTTAGGGTTAGGGTACGCGTTAGGGTGAGGGTAGTTATTAAACCTATCACACTCTCTAGATACCCCTTAGCACGTAAAGGACTATTATTTGGGGGTCCAGCCATGGAGAAGAGTTTAGATACGAGGAGAAGATAAGGAACACACCCATTATCAAGAAATCACATTAGGATTCTCTTTTTAACCTGTTCCTTAAAACACTAGTGCTTAGGAAATCTATTGGAGGCAGAAGCCGTCAAGGGTAGCTTAGGGTTAGGGTTAGGGTTAGGGTGAGGGTTAGGGTACGGTTTAGGGTATGGGTTCAGTGAGGGGTTCGGGTCGGGCGAAGGGTATGGGTTAGGGTTAGGTTTAGAGTTAGTGTTAGGGTTAGGGCTCGGTTTAGGTTACGGGTTAGGATTAGGGTACGCGCTAGGGTTAGGGTAGGGGTTAGGGTTAGGGAACGCGTTAGGGTGAGGTTAGTTATTATACCTATCACACTCTCTAGATACCCCTTAGCACATAAAGGAATATTATTTGGGGGTCCAGCCATGGAGAAGAGTTTAGACACGAGGAGAAGATAAGGAACACACCCATTATCAAGAAATCACATTAGGATTCTCTTTTTAACCTGTTCCTTAAAACACTAGTGCTTAGGAAATCTATTGGAGGCAGAAGCCGTCAAGGGTAGCTTAGGGTTAGGGTTAGGGTTAGGGTGAGGGTTAGGGTACGGCTTACGATACGGGTTCGGGGAGGTGTTCGGGTAGGGCGTAGGGTATGGGTTAGGGTTAGGGTTAGGGCTAGTGTTAGGGTTAGGGCTCGGTTTAGGGTACGGGTTAGGATTAGGGTATGCGTTAGGGTTAGGGTAGGGGTTAGGGTTAGGGTACGCGTTAGGGTGAGGGTAGTTATTAAACCTATCCCACTCTCTAGATACCCCTTAGCACGTAAAGGAATATTATTTGGGGGTCCAGCCATGGAGAAGAGTTTAGACACGAGGAGAAGATAAGGAACACACCCATTATCAAGAAATCACATTAGGATTCTCCTTTAAACGTGTTCCTTAAATCACTAGTGCTTAGGAAATCTATTGGAGGCAGAAGCCGTCAAGTGTAGCCTAGGGTTAGGGTTAGGGTTAGGGTGAGGGTTAGGGTACGGCTTAGGGTACGGGTTCGGGGAGGGATTCGGGTAGGGCGTAGGGTATGGGTTAGAGTTAGGGTTAGGGTTAGTGTTAGGGTTAGGGCTCAGTTTAGGGTACGGGTAAGGATTAGGGTACGCGTTAGTGTTAGGGTAGGGGTTAGGGTTAGGGTACGCTTTAGGGTGAGGGTAGTTATTAAACCTATCCCACTCTCTAGATACCCCTTAGCACGTAAAGGAATATTATTTGGGGGTCCAGCCATGGAGAAGGGTTTAGACACTAGGGGAAGATAAGGAACACACCCATTATCAAGAAATCACAATATGATTCTCTTTTTAAACTGTTCCTTAAAACACTAGTGGTTAGGAAATCTATTGGAGGCAGAAGCAGTCAAGGGTAGCTTAGGGTTAGGGTTAGGGTTAGGGTGAGGGTTAGGGTACGGCTTAGGGTACGGGTTCGGGGAGGGTTTCGGGTAGGGCGTAGGGTATGGGTTAGGGTTAGGGTTAGGGTTAGTGTTAGGGTTAGGGCTGGGTTTAGGGTACGGGTTAGGATTAGGGTACTCGTTAGGGTTAGGGTAGCGGTTAGGGTTAGGGTACGCGTTAGGGTGAGGGTAGTTATTAAACCTATCACACTCTCTAGATACCCCTTAGCACGTAAAGGAATATTTTTTGGGGGTCGAGCCATGGAGAAGAGTTTAGACACTAGGAGAAGATAAGGAACACACACATTATCACGAAATCACATTAGGATTCTCTTTTTAACCTGTTCCTTAAAACACTAGTGGTTAGGAAATCTATTGGAGGCAGAAGCAGTCAAGGGTAGCTTAGGGTTAGTGTTAGGGTTAGGGTGAGGGCTAGGGTATGGCTTAGGGTACGGGTTCGGGGAGGGGTTAAGGTAGGGCGTAGGGTATGGGTTAGAGTTAGGGTTAGGGTTAGTGTTAGGGTTAGGGCTCAGTTTAGGGTACGGGTTAGGATTAGGGTACGCGTTAGTGTTAGGGTAGGGGTTAGGGTTAGGGTACGCTTTAGGGTGAGGGTAGTTATTAAACCTATCCCACTCTCTAGATACCCCTTAGCACGTAAAGGAATATTATTTGTGGGTCCAGCCATGGAGAAGGTTTAGACACTAGGAGAAGATAAGGAACACACCCATTATCAAGAAATCACAATATGATTCTCTTTTTAAACTGTTCCTTAAAACACTAGTGGTTAGGAAATCTATTGGAGGCAGAAGCAGTCAAGGGTAGCTTAGGGTTAGGGTTAGGGTTAGGGTGAGGGTTAGGGTACGGCTTAGGGTACGGGTTCGGGGAGGGTTTCGGTTAGGGCGTAGGGTATGGGTTAGGGTTAGGGTTAGGGCTAGTGTTAGGGTTAGGGCTCGGTTTAGGGTACGGGTTAGGATTAGGGTACGCGTTAGGGTTAGGGTAGGGGTTAGGGTTAGGGTACGCGTTAGGGTGAGGGTAGTTATTAAAACTACCCCACTCTCTAGATACCCCTTAGCACGTAAAGGAATATTATTTGGGGGTCCAGCCATGGAGAAGAGTTTAGACACGAGGAGAAGATAAGGAACACACCCATTATCAAGAAATCACATTAGGATTCTCTTTTTAACCTGGTCCTTAAAACACTAGTGCTTAGGAAATCTATTGGAGGCAGAAGCCGTCAAGGGTAGCTTAGGGTTAGGGTTAGGGTTAGGGTGAGGGTTAGGGTACGGTTTAGGGTACGGGTTCAGGGAGGGGTTCGGGTAGGGCGTAGGGTATGGGTTAGGGTTAGGGTTAGAGTTAGTGTTAGGTTTAGGGCTCGGTTTAGGGTACGGGTTAGGATTAGGGTACGCGCTAGGGTTAGGGTAGGGGTTAGGGTTAGGGTACGCGTTAGGGTGAGGGTAGTTATTATACCTATCACACTCTCTAGATACCCCTTAGCACATAAAGGAATATTATTTGGGGGTCCAGCCATGGAGAAGAGTTTAGACACGAGGAGAAGATAAGGAACACACCCATTATCAAGAAATCACATTAGGATTCTCTTTTTAACCTGTTCCTTAAAACACTAGTGCTTAGGAAATCTATTGGAGGCAGAAGCCGTGAAGGGTAGCTTAGGGTTAGGGTTAGGGTTAGGGTGAGGGTTAGGGTACGGCTTAGGGTACGGGTTCGGGAAGGGGTTCGGGTAGGGCGTAGGCTATGGGTTAGGGTTAGGGTTAGGGTTAGTGTTAGGGTTAGGGCTCGGTTTAGGGTACTGGTTAGGATTAGGGTACGCGTTAGGGTTAGGGTAGGGGTTAGGGTTAGGGTATGCGATAGGGTGAGGTTAGTTATTAAACCTATCCCACTCTCTAGGTACCCCTTAGCACGTAAAGGAATATTATTTGGGGGTCCAGCCATGGAGAAGAGTTTAGACACTAGGAGAAGATAAGGAACACACCCATTATCAAGAAATCACATTAGGATTCTCTTTTTAACCTGTTCCTTAAACACTACTGCTTAGGAAATCTATTGGAGGCAGAAGCCGTCAAGGGTAGCTTAGGGTTAGGGTTAGGGTTAGGGTGAGGGTTAGGGTACGGCTTACGATACGGGTTCGGGGAGGGGTTCGGGTAGGGCGTAGGGTATGGGTTAGGGTTAGGGTTAGGGCTAGTGTTAGGGTTAGGGCTCGGTTTAGGGTACGGTTTAGGATTAGGGTATGCGTTAGGGTTAGGGTAGGGGTTAGGGTTAGGGTACGCGTTAGGGTGAGGGTAGTTATTAAACCTATCCCACTCTCTAGATACCCCTTAGCACGTAAAGGAATATTATTTGGGGTCCAGCCATGGAGAAGAGTTTAGACACGAGGAGAAGATAAGGAACACACCCATTATCAAGAAATCACATTAGGATTCTCCTTTAAACCTGTTCCTTAAATCACTAGTGCTTAGGAAATCTATTGGAGGCAGAAGCCGTCAAGGGTAGCTTAGGGTTAGGGTTAGGGTTAGGGTGAGGGTTAGGGTACGGCTTAGGGTACGGGTTCGGGGAGGGGTTCGTGTAGGGCGTAGGGTATGGGTTAGAGTTAGGGTTAGGGTTAGTGTTAGGGTTAGGGCTCAGTTTAGGGTACGGGTTAGGATTAGGGTACGCGTTAGGGTTAGGGTAGGGGTTAGGGTTAGGGTATGCGATAGGGTGAGGTTAGTTATTAAACCTATCCCACTCTCTAGATACCCCTTAGCACGTAAAGGAATATTATTTGGGGGTCCAGCCATGGAGAAGAGTTTAGACACGAGGAGAAGATAAGGAACACACCCATTATCAAGAAATCACATTAGGATTCTCTTTTTAACCTGTTCCTTAAAACACTAGTGCTTAGGAAATATATTGGAGGCAGAAGCCGTCAAGGGTAGCTTAGAGTTAGGGTTAGGGTTAGGGTGAGGGTTAGGGTACGGCTTACGATACGGGTTCGGGGAGGGGTTCGGGTAGGGCGTAGGGTATGGGTTAGGGTTAGGGTTAGGGCTAGTGTTAAGGTTAGGGCTCGGTTTAGGGTACGGGTTAGGATTAGGGTATGCGTTAGGGTTAGGGTAGGGGTTAGGGTTAGGGTACGCGTTAGGGTGAGGGTAGTTATTAAACCTATCCCACTCTCTAGATACCCCTTAGCACGTAAAGGAATATTATTTGGGGGTCCAGCCATGGAGAAGAGTTTAGACACGAGGAGAAGATAAGGAACACACCCATTATCAAGAAATCACATTAGGATTCTCCTTTAAACCTGTTCCTTAAATCACTAGTGCTTAGGAAATCTATTGGAGGCAGAAGCCGTCAAGGGTAGCTTAGGTTTAGGGTTAGGGTTAGGGTGAGGGTTAGGGTACGGCTTAGTGTACGGGTTCGGGGAGGGGTTCGGGTAGGGCCTAGGGTATGGGTTAGAGTTAGGGTTAGGGTTAGTGTTAGGGTTAGGGCTCAGTTTAGGTTACGGGTTAGGATTAGGGTACGCGTTAGTGTTAGGGTAGGGGTTAGGGTTAGGGTACGCTTTAGGGTGAGGGTAGTTATTAAACCTATCCCACTCTCTAGATACCCCTTAGCACGTAAAGGAATATTATTTGGGGGTCCAGCCATGGAGAAGGGTTTAGACACTAGGAGAAGATAAGGAACACACCCATTATCAAGAAATCACAATATGATTCTCTTTTTAAACTGTTCCTTAAAACACTAGTGGTTAGGAAATCTATTGGAGGCAGAAGCAGTGAAGGGTAGCTTAGGGTTACGGTTAGGGTTAGGGTGAGGGTTAGGGTACGGCTTAGGGTACGGGTTCGGGGAGGGTTTCGGGTAGGGCGTAGGGTATGGGTTAGGGTTAGGGTTAGTGTTAGTGTTAGGGTTAGGGCTCGGTTTAGGGTACGGGTTAGGATTAGGGTACTCGTTAGGGTTAGGGTAGCGGTTAGGGTTAGGGTACGCGTTAGGGTGAGGGTAGTTATTAAACCTATCCCACTCTCTAGATACCCCTTAGCACGTAAAGGAATATTATTTGGGGGTCCAGCCATGGAGAAGAGTTTAGACACTAGGAGAAGATAAGGAACACACCCATTATCACGAAATCACATTAGGATTCTCTTTTTAACCTGTTCCTTAAAACACTAGTGCTTAGGAAATCTATTGGAGGCAGAAGCAGTCAAGGGTAGCTTAGGTTTAGGGTTAGGGTTAGGGTGAGGGTTAGGGTACGGCTTAGGGTACGGGTTCGGGGAGGGGTTCGGGTAGGGCGTAGGGTATGGGTTAGGGTTAGGGTTAGGGCTAGTGTTAGGGTTAGGGCTCGGTTTAGGGTACGGGTTAGGTTTAGGGTACGCGTTAGGGTTAGGGTAGGGGTTAGGGTTAGGGTACGCGTTAGGGTGAGGGTAGTTATTAAACCTATCACACTCTCTAGATACCCCTTAGCACGTAAAGGACTATTATTTGGGGGTCCAGCCATGGAGAAGAGTTTAGATACGAGGAGAAGATAAGGAACACACCCATTATCAAGAAATCACATTAGGATTCTCTTTTTAACCTGTTCCTTAAAACACTAGTGCTTAGGAAATCTATTGGAGGCAGAAGCCGTCAAGGGTAGCTTAGGGTTAGGGTTAGGGTTAGGGTGAGGGTTAGGGTACGGTTTAGGGTATGGGTTCAGTGAGGGGTTCGGGTCGGGCGAAGGGTATGGGTTAGGGTTAGGTTTAGAGTTAGTGTTAGGGTTAGGGCTCGGTTTAGGTTACGGGTTAGGATTAGGGTACGCGCTAGGGTTAGGGTAGGGGTTAGGGTTAGGGAACGCGTTAGGGTGAGGTTAGTTATTATACCTATCACACTCTCTAGATACCCCTTAGCACATAAAGGAATATTATTTGGGGGTCCAGCCATGGAGAAGAGTTTAGACACGAGGAGAAGATAAGGAACACACCCATTATCAAGAAATCACATTAGGATTCTCTTTTTAACCTGTTCCTTAAAACACTAGTGCTTAGGAAATCTATTGGAGGCAGAAGCCGTCAAGGGTAGCTTAGGGTTAGGGTTAGGGTTAGGGTGAGGGTTAGGGTACGGCTTACGATACGGGTTCGGGGAGGTGTTCGGGTAGGGCGTAGGGTATGGGTTAGGGTTAGGGTTAGGGCTAGTGTTAGGGTTAGGGCTCGGTTTAGGGTACGGGTTAGGATTAGGGTATGCGTTAGGGTTAGGGTAGGGGTTAGGGTTAGGGTACGCGTTAGGGTGAGGGTAGTTATTAAACCTATCCCACTCTCTAGATACCCCTTAGCACGTAAAGGAATATTATTTGGGGGTCCAGCCATGGAGAAGAGTTTAGACACGAGGAGAAGATAAGGAACACACCCATTATCAAGAAATCACATTAGGATTCTCCTTTAAACGTGTTCCTTAAATCACTAGTGCTTAGGAAATCTATTGGAGGCAGAAGCCGTCAAGTGTAGCCTAGGGTTAGGGTTAGGGTTAGGGTGAGGGTTAGGGTACGGCTTAGGGTACGGGTTCGGGGAGGGATTCGGGTAGGGCGTAGGGTATGGGTTAGAGTTAGGGTTAGGGTTAGTGTTAGGGTTAGGGCTCAGTTTAGGGTACGGGTAAGGATTAGGGTACGCGTTAGTGTTAGGGTAGGGGTTAGGGTTAGGGTACGCTTTAGGGTGAGGGTAGTTATTAAACCTATCCCACTCTCTAGATACCCCTTAGCACGTAAAGGAATATTATTTGGGGGTCCAGCCATGGAGAAGGGTTTAGACACTAGGGGAAGATAAGGAACACACCCATTATCAAGAAATCACAATATGATTCTCTTTTTAAACTGTTCCTTAAAACACTAGTGGTTAGGAAATCTATTGGAGGCAGAAGCAGTCAAGGGTAGCTTAGGGTTAGGGTTAGGGTTAGGGTGAGGGTTAGGGTACGGCTTAGGGTACGGGTTCGGGGAGGGTTTCGGGTAGGGCGTAGGGTATGGGTTAGGGTTAGGGTTAGGGTTAGTGTTAGGGTTAGGGCTGGGTTTAGGGTACGGGTTAGGATTAGGGTACTCGTTAGGGTTAGGGTAGCGGTTAGGGTTAGGGTACGCGTTAGGGTGAGGGTAGTTATTAAACCTATCCCACTCTCTAGATACCCCTTAGCACGTAAAGGAATATTATTTGGGGGTCGAGCCATGGAGAAGAGTTTAGACACTAGGAGAAGATAAGGAACACACACATTATCACGAAATCACATTAGGATTCTCTTTTTAACCTGTTCCTTAAAACACTAGTGGTTAGGAAATCTATTGGAGGCAGAAGCAGTCAAGGGTAGCTTAGGGTTAGGGTTAGGGTTAGGGTGAGGGTTAGGGTACGGGTTCAGGGAGGGGTTCGGGTAGGGCGTAGGGTATGGGTTAGGGTTAGGGTTAGGGCTAGTGTTAGGGTTAGGGCTCGGTTTAGGGTACGGGTTAGGATTAGGGTAGGCGCTAGGGTTAGGGTAGGGGTTAGGGTTAGGGTACGCGTTAGGGTGAGGGTAGTTATTAAACCTGTCACACTCTCTAGATACCCCTTAGCACATAAAGGAATATTATTCGGGGGTCCAGCCATGGAGAAGAGTTTAGACACTAGGAGAAATAAGGAACACACCCATTATCACGAAATCACATTAGGATTCTCTTTTTAACCTGTTCCTTAAAACACTAGTGCTTAGGAAATCTATTGGAGGCAGAAGCAGTCAAGGGTAGCTTAGGGTTAGGGTTAGGGTTAGGGTGAGGGTTAGGGTACGGCTTAGGGTACGGGTTCGGGGAGGGGTTCGAGTAGGGCGTAGGGTATGGGTTAGGGTTAGGGTTAGGGCTAGTGTTAGGGTTAGGGCTCGGTTTAGGGTACGGGTTAGGATTAGGGTATGCGTTAGGGTTAGGGTAGGGGTTAGGGTTAGGGTACGCGTTAGGGTGAGGGTAGTTATTAAACCTATCCCACTCTCTAGATACCCCTTAGCACGTAAAGGAATATTATTTGGAGGTCCAGCCATGGAGAAGAGTTTAGACACGAGGAGAAGATAAGGAACACACCCATTATCAAGAAATCACATTAGGATTCTCGTTTAAACCTGTTCCTTAAAACACTAGTGCTTAGGAAATCTATTGGAGGCAGAAGCAGTCAAGGGTAGCTTAGGGTTAGTGTTAGGGTTAGGGTGAGGGCTAGGGTATGGTTTAGGGTACGGGTTCGGGGAGGGGTTAAGGTAGGGCGTAGGGTATGGGTTAGAGTTAGGGTTAGGGTTAGTGTTAGGGTTAGGGCTCAGTTTAGGGTACGGGTTAGGATTAGGGTACGCGTTAGTGTTAGGGTAGGGGTTAGGGTTAGGGTACGCTTTAGGGTGAGGGTAGTTATTAAACCTATCCCACTCTCTAGATACCCCTTAGCACGTAAAGGAATATTATTTGTGGGTCCAGCCATGGAGAAGGTTTAGACACTAGGAGAAGATAAGGAACACACCCATTATCAAGAAATCACAATATGATTCTCTTTTTAAACTGTTCCTTAAAACACTAGTGGTTAGGAAATCTATTGGAGGCAGAAGCAGTCAAGGGTAGCTTAGGGTTAGGGTTAGGGTTAGGGTGAGGGTTAGGGTACGGCTTAGGGTACGGTTTCGGGGAGGGGTTCGGGTAGGGCGTAGGGTATGGGTTAGGGTTAGGGTTAGGGCTAGTGTTAGGGTTAGGGCTCGGTTTAGGGTACGGGTTAGGATTAGGGTACGCGTTAGGGATAGGGTAGGGGTTAGGGTTAGGGTACGCGTTAGGGTGAGTGTAGTTATTAAACCTATCCCACTCTCTAGATACTCCTTAGCACGTAAAGGAATATTATTTGGGGGTCCAGCCATGGAGAAGAGTTTAGACACGAGGAGAAGATAAGGAACACACCCATTATCACGAAATCACATTAGGAGTCTCTTTTTAACCTGTTCCTTAAAACACTAGTGCTTAGGAAATCTATTGGAGGCAGAAGCAGTCAAGGGTAGCTTAGGGTTAGGGTTAGGGTTAGGGTGAGGGTTAGGGTACGGCTTAGGGTACGGGTTCAGGGAGGGGTTCGGGTAGGGCGTAGGGTATGGGTTAGGGTTTGGGTTAGGGCTAGTGTTAGAGTTAGGGCTCGGTTTAGGGTACGGGTTAGGATTAGGGTATGCATTAGGGTTAGGGTAGGGGTTAGGGTTAGAGTACGCGTTAGGGTGAGGGTAGTTATTAAACCTATCCAACTCTCTAGATACCCCTTAGCACGTAAAGGAATATTATTTGGGGGTCCAGCCATGGAGAAGAGTTTAGACACTAGGAGAAGATAAGGAACACACCCATTATCACGAAATCACATTAGGATTCTCTTTTTAACCTGTTCCTTAAAACACTAGTGCTTAGGAAATCTATTGGAGGCAGAAGTAGTCAAGGGTAGCTTAGGGTTAGTGTTAGGGTTAGGGTGAGGGCTAGGGTATGGCTTAGGGTACGGGTTCGGGGAGGGTTCGGGTAGGGCGTAGGGTATGGGTTAGGGTTAGGGTTAGGGGTAGTGTTAGGGTTAGGGCTCGGTTTAGGGTACGGGTTAGGATTAGGGTACGCGTTAGGGTTAGGGTAGGGGTTAGGGTACGCGTTAGGGTGAGGGTAGTTATTAAACCTATCCCACTCTCTAGATACCCCTTAGCACGTAAAGGAATATTATTTGGGGGTCCAGCCATGGAGAAGAGTTTAGACACGAGGAGAAGATAAGGAACACACCCATTATCACGAAATCACATTAGGATTCTCTTTTTAACCTGTTCCTTAAAACACTAGTGCTTAGGAAATCTATTGGAGGCAGAAGCAGTCAAGGGTAGCTTAGGGTTAGGGTTAGGGTTAGGGTGAGGATTAGGGTAAGGCTTAGGGTACGGGTTCGGGGAGGGGTTCGGGTAGGGCGTAGGGTATGGGTTAGGGTTAGGGTTAGGGCTAGTGTTAGGGTTAGGGCTCGGTTTAGGGTACGGGTTAGGATTAGTGTACGCGTTAGGGATAGGGTAGGGGTTAGGGTTAGGGTACGCGTTAGGGTGGGGGTAGTTATTAAACCTATCCCACTCTCTAGATACCCCTTAGCACGTAAAGGAATATTATTTGGGGGTCCAGCCATGGAGAAGAGTTTAGACACGAGGAGAAGATAAGGAACACACCCATTATCACGAAATCACATTAGGATTCTCTTTTTAACCTGTTCCTTAAAACACGAGTGCTTAGGAAATCTATTGGAGGCAGAAGCAGTCAAGGGTAGCTTAGGGTTAGGGTTAGGGTTAGGGTGAGGGTTAGGGTATGGCTTAGGGTACGGGTTCGGGGAGGGGTTCGGGTAGGGCGTAGGGTATGGGTTAGGGTTAGGGTTAGGGTTAGTGTTAGGGTTAGGGCTCGGTTTAGGGTACGGGTTAGGATTAGGGTACGCGTTAGGGTTAGGGTAGGGGTTAGGGTTAGGGTACGCGTTAGGGTGAGGGTAGTTATTAAACCTATCACACTCTCTAGATACCCCTTAGCACGTAAAGGAATATTATTTGGGGGTCCAGCCATGGAGAAGAGTTTAGACACTAGGAGAAGATAAGGAACACACCCATTATCACGAAATCACATTAGGATTCTCTTTTTAACCTGTTCCTTAAAACACTAGTGCTTAGGAAATCTATTGGAGGCAGAAGCAGTCAAGGGTAGCTTAGGGTTAGGGTTAGGGTTAGGGTGAGGGTTAGGGTACGGCTTAGGGTACGGGTTCGGGGAGGGGTTCGGGTAGGGCGTAGGGTATGGGTTAGGGTTAGGGTTAGGGCTAGTGTTAGGGTTAGGGCTCGGTTTAGGGTACGGGTTAGGTTTAGGGTACGCGTTAGGGTTAGGGTAGGGGTTAGGGTTAGGGTACGCGATAGGGTGAGGGTAGTTATTAAGCCTATCACACTCTCTAGATTCCCCTTAGCACGTAAAGGACTATTATTTGGGGGTCCAGCCATGGAGAAGAGTTTAGATACGAGGAGAAGATAAGGAACACACCCATTATCAAGAAATCACATTAGGATTCTCTTTTTAACCTGTTCCTTAAAACACTAGTGCTTAGGAAATCTATTGGAGCCAGAAGCCGTCAAGGGTAGCTTAGGGTTAGGGTGAGGGTTAGGGTACGGTTTAGGGTATGGGTTCAGTGAGGGGTTCGGGTAGGGCGTAGGGTATGGGTTAGGGTTAGGTTTAGAGTTAGTGTTAGGGTTAGGGCTCGGTTTAGGTTACGGGTTAGGATTAGGGTACGCGCTAGGGTTAGGGTAGGGGTTAGGGTTATGGAACGCGTTAGGGTGAGGTTAGTTATTATACCTATCACACTCTCTAGATACCCCTTAGCACATAAAGGAATATTATTTGGGGGTCCAGCCATGGAGAAGAGTTTAGACACGAGGAGAAGATAAGGAACACACCCATTATCAAGAAATCACATTAGGATTCTCTTTTTAACCTGTTCCTTAAAACACTAGTGCTTAGGAAATCTATTGGAGGCAGAAGCCGTCAAGGGTAGCTTAGGGTTAGGGTTAGGGTTAGGGTGAGGGTTAGGGTACGGCTTACGATACGGGTTCGGGGAGGTGTTCGGGTAGGGCGTAGGGTATGGGTTAGGGTTAGGGTTAGGGCTAGTGTTAGGGTTAGGGCTCGGTTTAGGGTACGGGTTAGGATTAGGGTATGCGTTAGGGTTAGGGTAGGGGTTAGGGTTAGGGTACGCGTTAGGGTGAGGGTAGTTATTAAACCTATCCCACTCTCTAGATACCCCTTAGCACGTAAAGGAATATTATTTGGGGGTCCAGCCATGGAGAAGAGTTTAGACACGAGGAGAAGATAAGGAACACACCCATTATCAAGAAATCACATTAGGATTCTCCTTTAAACCTGTTCCTTAAATCACTAGTGCTTAGGAAATCTATTGGAGGCAGAAGCCGTCAAGGGTAGCCTAGGCTTAGGGTTAGGGTTAGGGTGAGGGTTAGGGTACGGCTTAGGGTACGGGTTCGGGGAGGGATTCGGGTAGGGCGTAGGGTATGGGTTAGAGTTAGGGTTAGGGTTAGTGTTAGGGTTAGGGCTCACTTTAGGGTACGGGTAAGGATTAGGGTACGCGTTAGTGTTAGGGTAGGGGTTAGGGTTAGGGTACGCTTTAGGGTGAGGGTAGTTATTAAACCTATCCCACTCTCTAGATACCCCTTAGCACGTAAAGGAATATTATTTGGGGGTCCAGCCATGGAGAAGGGTTTAGACACTAGGAGAAGATAAGGAACACACCCATTATCAAGAAATCACAATATGATTCTCTTTTTAAACTGTTCCTTAAAACACTAGTGGTTAGGAAATCTATTGGAGGCAGAAGCAGTCAAGGGTAGCTTAGGGTTAGGGTTAGGGTTAGGGTGAGGGTTAGGGTACGGCTTAGGGTACGGGTTCGGGGAGGGTTTCGGGTAGGGCGTAGGGTATGGGTTAGGGTTAGGGTTAGGGTTAGTGTTAGGGTTAGGGCTGGGTTTAGGATAAGGGTTAGGATTAGGGTACTCGTTAGGGTTAGGGTAGCGGTTAGGGTTAGGGTACGCGTTAGGGTGAGGGTAGTTATTAAACCTATCACACTCTCTAGATACCCCTTAGCACGTAAAGGAATATTTTTTGGGGGTCGAGCCATGGAGAAGAGTTTAGACACTAGGAGAAGATAAGGAACACACACATTATCACGAAATCACATTAGGATTCTCTTTTTAACCTGTTCCTTAAAACACTAGTGCTTAGGAAATCTATTGGAGGCAGAAGCAGTCAAGGGTAGCTTAGGGTTAGGGTTAGGGTTAGGGTGAGGGTTAGGGTACGTCTTAGGGTACGGGTTCGGGGAGGGGTTCGGGTAGGGCGTAGGCTATGGGTTAGGGTTAGGGTTAGGGCTAGTGTTAGGGTTAGGGCTCGGTTTAGGGTACGGGTTAGGATTAGGGTACGCGTTAGGGTTAGGGTAGGGGTTAGGGTTAGGGTACGCGTTAGGGTGAGGGTAGTTATTAAGCCTATCCCACTCTCTAGATACCCCTTAGCACGTAAAGGAATATTATTTGGTGTTCCAGCCATGGAGAAGAGTTTAGACACGAGGAGAAGATAAGGAACACACCCATTATCAAGAAATCACATTAGGATTCTCTTTTTAACCTGTTCCTTAAAACACTAGTGCTTAGGAAATCTATTGGAGGCAGAAGCCGTCAAGGGTAGCTTAGGGTTAGGGTTAGGGTTAGGTTGAGGGTTAGGGTACGGTTTAGGGTTCGGGTTCAGGGAGGGTTTTGGGTAGGGCGTAGGGTATTGGTTAGGGTTAGGGTTAGAGTTAGTGTTAGGGTCAGGGCTCGGTTTAGGGTACGGGTTAGGATTAGGGTATGCGTTAGGGTTAGGGTAGGGGTTAGGGTTAGGGTACGCGTTAGGGTGAGGGTAGTTATTAAACCTATCCCACTCTCTAGATACCCCTTAGCACGTAAAGGAATATTATTTGGGGGTCCAGCCATGGAGAAGAGTTTAGACACGAGGAGAAGATAAGGAACACACCCATTATCAAGAAATCACATTAGGATTCTCTTTTTAACCTGTTCCTTAAAACACTTGTGCTTAGGAAATCTATTGGAGGCAGAAGCAGTCAAGGGTAGCTTAGGGTTAGGGTTAGGGTTAGGGTGAGGGTTAGGGTACGGGATCAGGGAGGGGTTCGGGTAGGGCGTAGGGTATGGGTTAGGGTTAGGGTTAGGGTTAGTGTTAGGGTTAGGGCTCGGTTTAGGGTAAGGGTTAGGATTAGGGTAGGCGCTAGGGTTAGGGTAGGGGTTAGGGTTAGGGTACGCGTTAGGGTGAGGGTAGTTATTAAACCTGTCACACTCTCTAGATACCCCTTAGCACATAAAGGAATATTATTCGGGGGTCCAGCCATGGAGAAGAGTTTAGACACTAGGAGAAATAAGGAACACACCCATTATCACGAAATCACATTAGGATTCTCTTTTTAAACTGTTCCTTAAAACACTAGTGCTTAGGAAATCTATTGGAGGCAGAAGCAGTCAAGGGTAGCTTAGGGTTAGGGTTAGGGTTAGGGTGAGGGTTAGGGTACGGCTTAGGGTACGGGTTCGGGGAGGGGTTCGGGTAGGGCGTAGGCTATGGGTTAGGGTTAGGGTTAGGGCTAGTGTTAGGGTTAGGGCTCGGTTTAGGGTACGGGTTAGGATTAGGGTACGCGTTAGGGTTAGGGTAGGGGTTAGGGTTAGGGTACGCGTTAGGGTGAGGGTAGTTATTAAGCCTATCCCACTCTCTAGATACCCCTTAGCACGTAAAGGAATATTATTTGGTGTTCCAGCCATGGAGAAGAGTTTAGACACGAGGAGAAGATAAGGAACACACCCATTATCAAGAAATCACATTAGGATTCTCTTTTTAACCTGTTCCTTAAAACACTAGTGCTTAGGAAATCTATTGGAGGCAGAAGCCGTCAAGGGTAGCTTAGGGTTAGGGTTAGGGTTAGGTTGAGGGTTAGGGTACGGTTTAGGGTTCGGGTTCAGGGAGGGTTTTGGGTAGGGCGTAGGGTATTGGTTAGGGTTAGGGTTAGAGTTAGTGTTAGGGTTAGGGCTCGGTTTAGGGTACGGGTTAGGATTAGGGTATGCGTTAGGGTTAGGGTAGGGGTTAGGGTTAGGGTACGCGTTAGGGTGAGGGTAGTTATTAAACCTATCCCACTCTCTAGATACCCCTTAGCACGTAAAGGAATATTATTTGGGGGTCCAGCCATGGAGAAGAGTTTAGACACGAGGAGAAGATAAGGAACACACCCATTATCAAGAAATCACATTAGGATTCTCTTTTTAACCTGTTCCTTAAAACACTTGTGCTTAGGAAATCTATTGGAGGCAGAAGCAGTCAAGGGTAGCTTAGGGTTAGGGTTAGGGTTAGGGTGAGGGTTAGGGTACGGGATCAGGGAGGGGTTCGGGTAGGGCGTAGGGTATGGGTTAGGGTTAGGGTTAGGGTTAGTGTTAGGGTTAGGGCTCGGTTTAGGGTAAGGGTTAGGATTAGGGTAGGCGCTAGGGTTAGGGTAGGGGTTAGGGTTAGGGTACGCGTTAGGGTGAGGGTAGTTATTAAACCTGTCACACTCTCTAGATACCCCTTAGCACATAAAGGAATATTATTCGGGGGTCCAGCCATGGAGAAGAGTTTAGACACTAGGAGAAATAAGGAACACACCCATTATCACGAAATCACATTAGGATTCTCTTTTTAACCTGTTCCTTAAAACACTAGTGCTTAGGAAATCTATTGGAGGCAGAAGCAGTCAAGGGTAGCTTAGGGTTAGGGTTAGGGTTAGGGTGAGGGTTAGGGTACGGCTTAGGGTACGGGTTCGGCGAGGGGTTCGAGTAGGGCATAGGGTATGGGTTAGGGTTAGGGTTAGGGCTAGTGTTAGGGTTAGGGCTCGGTTTAGGGTACGGGTTAGGATTAGGGTATGCGTTAGGGTTAGGGTAGGGGTTAGGGTTAGGGTACGCGTTAGGGTGAGGGTAGTTATTAAACCTATCCCACTCTCTAGATACCCCTTAGCACGTAAAGGAATATTATTTGGAGGTCCAGCCATGGAGAAGAGTTTAGACACGAGGAGAAGATAAGGAACACACCCATTATCAAGAAATCACATTAGGATTCTCCTTTAAACCTGTTCCTTAAAACACTAGTGCTTAGGAAATCTATTGGAGGCAGAAGCAGTCAAGGGTAGCTTAGGGTTAGTGTTAGGGTTAGGGTGAGGGCTAGGGTATGGCTTAGGGTACGGGTTCGGGGAGGGGTTAAGGTAGGGCGTAGGGTATGGGTTAGAGTTAGGGTTAGGGTTAGTGTTAGGGTTAGGGCTCAGTTTAGGGTACGGGTTAGGATTAGGGTACGCGTTAGTGTTAGGGTAGGGGTTAGGGTTAGGGTAAGCTTTAGGGTCAGGGTAGTTATTAAACCTATCCCACTCTCTAGATACCCCTTAGCACGTAAAGGAATATTATTTGTGGGTCCAGCCATGGAGAAGGTTTAGACACTAGGAGAAGATAAGGAACACACCCATTATCAAGAAATCACAATATGATTCTCTTTTTACACTGTTCCTTAAAACACTAGTGGTTAGGAAATCTATTGGAGGCAGAAGCAGTCAAGGGTAGCTTAGGGTTAGGGTTAGGGTTAGGGTGAGGGTTAGGGTACGGCTTAGGGTACGGGTTCGGGGAGGGGTTCGGGTAGGGCGTAGGGTATGGGTTAGGGTTAGGGTTAGGGCTAGTGTTAGGGTTAGGGCTCGGTTTAGGGTACGGGTTAGGATTAGGGTACGCGTTAGGGATATGGTAGGGGTTAGGGTTAGGGTACGCGTTAGGGTGAGGGTAGTTATTAAACCTATCCCACTCTCTAGATACCCCTTAGCACGTAAAGGAATATTATTTGGGGGTCCAGCCATGGAGAAGAGTTTAGACACGAGGAGAAGATAAGGAACACACCCATTATCACCAAATCACATTAGGATTCTCTTTTTAACCTGTTCCTTAAAACACTAGTGCTTAGGAAATCTATTGGAGGCAGAAGCAGTCAAGGGTAGCTTAGGGTTAGGGTTAGGGTTAGGGTGAGGGTTAGGGTACGGCTTAGGGTACGGGTTAAGGGAGGGGTTCGGGTAGGGCGTAGGGTATGGGTTAAGGTTAGGGTTAGGGCTAGTGTTAGAGTTAGGGCTCGGTTTAGGGTACGGGTTAGGATTAGGGTATGCATTAGGGTTAGGGTAGGGGTTAGGGTTAGGGTACGCGTTAGGGTGAGGGTAGTTATTAAACCTATCCCACTCTCTAGATACCCCTTAGCACGTAAAGGAATATTATTTGGGGGTTCAGCCATGGAGAAGAGTTTAGACACTAGGAGAAGATAAGGAACACACCCATTATCACGAAATCACATTAGGATTCTCTTTTTAACCTGTTCCTTAAAACACTAGTGCTTAGGAAATCTATTGGAGGCAGAAGCAGTCAAGGGTAGCTTAGGGTTAGGGTTAGGGTTAGGGTGAGGGTTAGGGTACGGCTTAGGGTACGGGTTCGGGGAGGGGTTCGGGTAGGGCGTAGGGTATGGGTTAGGGTTAGGGTTAAGGCTAGTGTTAGGGTTAGGGCTCGGTTTAGGGTACGGGTTAGGATTAGGGTACGCGTTAGGGTTAGGGTAGGGGTTAGGGTTAGGGTACGCGTTAGGGTAAGGGTAGTTATTAAACCTATCCCACTCTCTAGATACCCCTTAGCACGTAAAGGCATATTATTTGGGGGTCCAGCCATGGAGAAGAGTTTAGACACGAGGAGAAGATAAGGAACACACCCATTATCACGAAATCACATTAGGATTCTCTTTTTAACCTGTTCCTTAAAACACGAGTGCTTAGGAAATCTATTGGAGGCAGAAGCAGTCAAGGGTAGCATAGGGTTAGGGTTAGGGTTAGTGTGAGGGTTAGGGTACGGCTTAGGGTACGGGTTCAGGGAGGGGTTCGGGTAGGGCATAGGGTATTGGTTAGGGTTAGGTTTAGAGTTAGTGTTAGGGTTAGGGCTCGGTTTAGGGTACGGGTTAGGATTAGGGTACACGTTAGGGTTAGGGTAGGGGTTAGGGTTAGGGTACGCGTTAGGGTGAGGGTAGTTATTAAACCTATCCCACTCTCTAGAAAACCCTTAGCACGTAAAGGAATATTATTTGGGGGTCCAGCCATGGAGAAGAGTTTAGTACACGAGGAGAAGATAAGGAACACACCCATTATCAAGAAATCACAATGTGATTCTCTTTTTAAACTGTTCGTTAAAACACTAGTGCTTAGGAAATCTATTGGAGGCAGAAGCAGTCAAGGGTAGCTTAGGGTTAGGGTTAGGGTTAGGGTGAGGGTTAGGGTATGGCTTAGGGTACGGGTTCGGGGAGGGGTTCGGGTAGGGCGTAGGGTATGGGTTAGGGTTAGGGTTAGGGCTAGTGTTAGGGTTAGGGCTCGGTTTAGGGTACGGGTTAGGTTTAGGGTACGCGTTAGGGTTAGGGTAGGGGTTAGGGTTAGGGTACGCGATAGGGTGAGGGTAGTTATTAAACCTATCACACTCTCTAGATTCCCCTTAGCACGTAAAGGACTATTATTTGGGGGTCCAGCCATGGAGAAGAGTTTAGATACGAGGAGAAGATAAGGAACACACCCATTATCAAGAAATCACATTAGGATTCTCTTTTTAACCTGTTCCTTAAAACACTAGTGCTTAGGAAATCTATTGGAGGCAGAAGCCGTCAAGGGTAGCTTAGGGTTAGGGTGAGGGTTAGGGTACGGTTTAGGGTATGGGTTCAGTGAGGGGTTCGGGTAGGGCGTAGGGTATGGGTTAGGGTTAGGTTTAGAGTTAGTGTTAGGGTTAGGGCTCGGTTTAGGTTACGGGTTAGGATTAGGGTACGCGCTAGGGTTAGGGTAGGGGTTAGGGTTAGGGAACGCGTTAGGGTGAGGTTAGTTATTATACCTATCACACTCTCTAGATACCCCTTAGCACATAAAGGAATATTATTTGGGGGTCCAGCCATGGAGAAGAGTTTAGACACGAGGAGAAGATAAGGAACACACCCATTATCAAGAAATCACATTAGGATTCTCTTTTTAACCTGTTCCTTAAAACACTAGTGCTTAGGAAATCTATTGGAGGCAGAAGCCGTCAAGGGTAGCTTAGGGTTAGGGTTAGGGTTAGGGTGAGGGTTAGGGTACGGCTTACGATACGGGTTCGGGGAGGTGTTCGGGTAGGGCGTAGGGTATGGGTTAGGGTTAGGGTTAGGGCTAGTGTTAGGGTTGGGGCTCGGTTTAGGGTACGGGTTAGGATTAGGGTATGCGTTAGGGTTAGGGTAGGGGTTAGGGTTAGGGTACGCGTTAGGGTGAGGGTAGTTATTAAACCTATCCCACTCTCTAGATACCCCTTAGCACGTAAAGGAATATTATTTGGGGGTCCAGCCATGGAGAAGAGTTTAGACACGAGGAGAAGATAAGGAACACACCCATTATCAAGAAATCACATTAGGATTCTCCTTTAAACCTGTTCCTTAAATCACTAGTGCTTAGGAAATCTATTGGAGGCAGAAGCCGTCAAGGGTAGCCTAGGCTTAGGGTTAGGGTTAGGGTGAGGGTTAGGGTACGGCTTAGGGTACGGGTTCGGGGAGGGATTCGGGTAGGGCGTAGGGTATGGGTTAGAGTTAGGGTTAGGGTTAGTGTTAGGGTTAGGGCTCACTTTAGGGTACGGGTAAGGATTAGGGTACGCGTTAGTGTTAGGGTAGGGGTTAGGGTTAGGGTACGCTTTAGGGTGAGGGTAGTTATTAAACCTATCCCACTCTCTAGATACCCCTTAGCACGTAAAGGAATATTATTTGGGGTCCAGCCATGGAGAAGGGTTTAGACACTAGGAGAAGATAAGGAACACACCCATTATCAAGAAATCACAATATGATTCTCTTTTTAAACTGTTCCTTAAAACACTAGTGGTTAGGAAATCTATTGGAGGCAGAAGCAGTCAAGGGTAGCTTAGGGTTAGGGTTAGGGTTAGGGTGAGGGTTAGGGTACGGCTTAGGGTACGGGTTCGGGGAGGGTTTCGGGTAGGGCGTAGGGTATGGGTTAGGGTTAGGGTTAGGGTTAGTGTTAGGGTTAGGGCTGGGTTTAGGATAAGGGTTAGGATTAGGGTACTCGTTAGGGTTAGGGTAGCGGTTAGGGTTAGGGTACGCGTTAGGGTGAGGGTAGTTATTAAACCTATCACACTCTCTAGATACCCCTTAGCACGTAAAGGAATATTTTTTGGGGGTCGAGCCATGGAGAAGAGTTTAGACACTAGGAGAAGATAAGGAACACACACATTATCACGAAATCACATTAGGATTCTCTTTTTAACCTGTTCCTTAAAACACTAGTGCTTAGGAAATCTATTGGAGGCAGAAGCAGTCAAGGGTAGCTTAGGGTTAGGGTTAGGGTTAGGGTGAGGGTTAGGGTACGGCTTAGGGTACGGGTTCGGGGAGGGGTTCGGGTAGGGCGTAGGCTATGGGTTAGGGTTAGGGTTAGGGCTAGTGTTAGGGTTAGGGCTCGGTTTAGGGTACGGGTTAGGATTAGGGTACGCGTTAGGGTTAGGGTAGGGGTTAGGTTTAGGGTACGCGTTAGGGTGAGGGTAGTTATTAAGCCTATCCCACTCTCTAGATACCCCTTAGCACGTAAAGGAATATTATTTGGTGTTCCAGCCATGGAGAAGAGTTTAGACACGAGGAGAAGATAAGGAACACACCCATTATCAAGAAATCACATTAGGATTCTCTTTTTAACCTGTTCCTTAAAACACTAGTGCTTAGGAAATCTATTGGAGGCAGAAGCCGTCAAGGGTAGCTTAGGGTTAGGGTTAGGGTTAGGTTGAGGGTTAGGGTACGGTTTAGGGTTCGGGTTCAGGGAGGGTTTTGGGTAGGGCGTAGGGTATTGGTTAGGGTTAGGGTTAGAGTTAGTGTTAGGGTTAGGGCTCGGTTTAGGGTACGGGTTAGGATTAGGGTATGCGTTAGGGTTAGGGTAGGGGTTAGGGTTAGGGTACGCGTTAGGGTGAGGGTAGTTATTAAACCTATCCCACTCTCTAGATACCCCTTAGCACGTAAAGGAATATTATTTGGGGGTCCAGCCATGGAGAAGAGTTTAGACACGAGGAGAAGATAAGGAACACACCCATTATCAAGAAATCACATTAGGATTCTCTTTTTAACCTGTTCCTTAAAACACTTGTGCTTAGGAAATCTATTGGAGGCAGAAGCAGTCAAGGGTAGCTTAGGGTTAGGGTTAGGGTTAGGGTGAGGGTTAGGGTACGGGTTCAGGGAGGGGTTCGGGTAGGGCGTAGGGTATGGGTTAGGGTTAGGGTTAGGGCTAGTGTTAGGGTTAGGGCTCGGTTTAGGGTACGGGTTAGGATTAGTGTACGCGTTAGGGATAGGGTAGGGGTTAGGGTTAGGGTACGCGTTAGGGTGGGGGTAGTTATTAAACCTATCCCACTCTCTAGATACCCCTTAGCACGTAAAGGAATATTATTTGGGGGTCCAGCCATGGAGAAGAGTTTAGACACGAGGAGAAGATAAGGAACACACCCATTATCACGAAATCACATTAGGATTCTCTTTTTAACCTATTCCTTAAAACACGAGTGCTTAGGAAATCTATTGGAGGCAGAAGCAGTCAAGGGTAGCTTAGGGTTAGGGTTAGGGTTAGGGTGAGGGTTAGGGTACGGCTTAGGGTACGGGTTCAGGGAGGGGTTCGGGTAGGGCATAGGGTATTGGTTAGGGTTAGGGTTAGAGTTAGTGTTAGGGTTAGGGCTCGGTTTAGGGTACGGGTTAGGATTAGGGTACACGTTAGGGTTAGGGTAGGGGTTAGGGTTAGGGTAAGCGTTAGGGTGAGGGTAGTTATTAAACCTATCCCACTCTCTAGAAAACCCTTAGCACGTAAAGGAATATTATTTGGGGGTCCAGCCATGGAGAAGAGTTTAGTACACGAGGAGAAGATAAGGAACACACCCATTATCAAGAAATCACAATGTGATTCTCTTTTTAAACTGTTCCTTAAAACACTAGTGCTTAGGAAATCTATTGGAGGCAGAAGCAGTCAAGGGTAGCTTAGGGTTAGGGTTAGGGTTAGGGTGAGGGTTAGGGTATGGCTTAGGGTACGGGTTCGGGGAGGGGTTCGGGTAGGGCGTAGGGTATGGGTTAGGGTTAGGGTTAGGGTTAGTGTTAGGGTTAGGGCTCGGTTTAGGGTACGGGTTAGGATTAGGGTACGCGTTAGGGTTAGGGTAGGGGTTAGGGTTAGGGTTCGTGTTAGGGTGAGGGTAGTTATTAAACCTATCACACTCTCTAGATACCCCTTAGCACGTAAAGGAATATTATTTGGGGGTCCAGCCATGGAGAAGAGTTTAGACACTAGGAGAAGATAAGGAACACACCCATTATCACGAAATCACATTAGGATTCTCTTTTTAACCTGTTCCTTAAAACACTAGTGCTTAGGAAATCTATTGGAGGCAGAAGCAGTCAAGGGTAGCTTAGGGTTAGGGTTAGGGTTAGGGTGAGGGTTAGGGTACGGTTTAGGGTACGGGTTCAGGGAGGGGTTCGGGTAGGGCGTAGGGTATATGTTAGGGTTAGGGTTAGAGTTAGTGTTAGGGTTAGGGCTCGGTTTAGGTTACGGGTTAGGATTAGGGTACGCGCTAGGGTTAGGGTAGGGGTTAGGGTTAGGGTATGCGTTAGGGTGAGGGTAGTTATTATACCTATCACACTCTCTAGATACCCCTTAGCACATAAAGGAATATTATTTGGGGGTCCAGCCCTGGAGAAGAGTTTAGACACGAGGAGAAGATAAGGAACACACCCATTATCAAGAAATCACATAAGGATCCTCTTTTTAACCTGTTCCTTAAAACACTAGTGCTTAGGAAATCTATTGGAGGCAGAAGCCGTCAAGGGTAGCTTAGGGTTAGGGTTAGGGTTAGGGTGAGGGTTAGGGTACGGCTTAGGGTACGGGTTCGGGGAGGGGTTCGGGTAGGGCGTAGGGTATGGGTTAGAGTTAGGGTTAGGGTTAGTGTTAGGGTTAGGGCTCAGTTTAGGGTACGGGTTAGGATTAGGGTACGCGTTAGTGTTAGGGTAGGGGTTAGGGTTACGGTACGCTTTACTGTGAGGGTAGTTATTAAACCTATCCCACTCTCTAGATACCCCTTAGCACGTAAAGGAATATTATTTGGGGGTCCAGCCATGGAGAAGGGTTTAGACACTAGGAGAAGATAAGGAACACACCCATTATCAAGAAATCACAATATGATTCTCTTTTTAAACTGTTCCTTAAAACACTACTGTTTAGGAAATCTATTGGAGGCAGAAGCAGTCAAGGGTAGCTTAGGGTTAGGGTTAGGGTTAGGGTGAGGGTGAAGGTACGGCTTAGGGTACGGGTACGGGGAGGGTTTCGGGTAGGGCGTAGGGTATGAGTTAGGGTTAGGGTTAGGGTTAGTGTTAGGGTTAGGGCTCGGTTTAGGGTACGGGTTAGGATTAGGGTACTCGTTAGGGTTAGGGTAGCGGTTAGGGTTAGGGTACGCGTTAGGGTGAGGGTAGTTATTAAACCTATCACACTCTCTAGATACCCCTTAGCACATAAAGGAATATTATTTGGGGTTCCAGCCATGGAGAAGAGATTAGACACGAGGAGAAGATAAGGAACACACCCATTATCAAGAAATCACATTAGGATTCTCTTTTTAACATGTTCCTTAAAACACTAGTGCTTAGGAAATCTATTGGAGGCAGAAGCCGTCAAGGGTAGCTTAGGGTTAGGGTTAGGTTTAGGGTGAGGGTTAGGGTACGGCTTAGGGTACGGGTTCGGGGAGGGGTTCGGGTAGGGCGTAGGGTATGGGTTAGGGTTAGGGTTAGTTCTAGTGTTAGGGTTAGGGCTCGGTTTAGGCTACAGGTTAGGATTAGGGTACGCGATAGGGTTAGGGTAGGGGTTAGGGTTAGTGTACGCGTTAGGGTGAGGGTAGTTATTAAACCTATCCCACTCTCTAGATACCCCTTAGCACGTACCGGAATATTATTGGGGGTCCAGCCATGGAGAAGAATTTAGACACTAGGAGAAGATAAGGAACACACCCATTATCACGAAATCACATTAGGATTCTCTTTTTAACCTGTTCCTTAAAACACTAGTGCTTAGGAAATCTATTGGAGGCAGAAGCAGTCAAGGGTAGCTTAGGGTTAGGGTTAGGGTTAGGGTGAGGGTTAGGGTATGGCTTAGGGTACGGGTTCGGGGAGGGGTTCGGGGAGGGCGTAGGGTATGGGTTAGGGTTACGGTTAGGGCTCGGTTTAGGGTATGGGTTAGGATTAGGGTACGCGTTAGGGTTAGGGTAGGGTTAGGGTTAGGGTACGCGTTAGGGTGAGGGTAGTTATTAAACCTATCACACTCTCTAGATACCCCTTAGCACGTAAAGGAATATTATTTGGGGGTCCAGCCATGGAGAAGAGTTTAGACACTAGGAGAAGATAAGGAACACACCCATTATCACGAAATCACATTAGGATTCTCTTTTTAACCTGTTCCTTAAAACACTAGTGCTTAGGAAATCTATTGGAGGCAGAAGCAGTCAAGGGTAGCTTAGGGTTAGGGTTAGGGTTAGGGTGAGGGTTAGGGTACGGCTTAGGGTACGGGTTCGGGGAGGGGTTCGGGTAGGGCGTAGGGTATGGGTTAGGGTTAGGGTTAAGGCTAGTGTTAGGGTTAGGGCTCGGTTTAGGGTACGGGTTAGGATTAGGGTACGCGTTAGGGTTAGGGTAGGGGTTAGGGTTAGGGTACGCGTTAGGGTGAGGGTAGTTATTAAACCTATCCCACTCTCTAGATACCCCTTAGCACGTAAAGGAATATTATTTGGGGGTCCAGCCATGGAGAAGAGTTTAGACACGAGGAGAAGATAAGGAACACACCCATTATCACGAAATCACATTAGGATTCTCTTTTTAACCTGTTCCTTAAAACACGAGTGCTTAGGAAATCTATTGGAGGCAGAAGCAGTCAAGGGTAGCTTAGGGTTAGGGTTAGGGTTAGGGTGAGGGTTAGGGTACGGCTTAGGGTACGGGTTCAGGGAGGGGTTCGGGTAGGGCATAGGGTATTGGTTAGGGTTAGGGTTAGAGTTAGTGTTAGGGTTAGGGCTCGGTTTAGGGTACGGGTTAGGATTAGGGTACACGTTAGGGTTAGGGTAGGGGTTAGGGTTAGGGTACGCGTTAGGGTGAGGGTAGTTATTAAACCTATCCCACTCTCTAGAAAACCCTTAGCACGTAAAGGAATATTATTTGGGGGTCCAGCCATGGAGAAGAGTTTAGTACACGAGGAGAAGATAAGGAACACACCCATTATCAAGAAATCACAATGTGATTCTCTTTTTAAACTGTTCTTTAAAACACTAGTGCTTAGGAAATCTATTGGAGGCAGAAGCAGTCAAGGGTAGCTTAGGGTTAGGGTTAGGGTTAGGGTGAGGGTTAGGGTATGGCTTAGGGTACGGGTTCGGGGAGGGGTTCGGGTAGGGCGTAGGGTATGGGTTAGGGTTAGGGTTAGGGTTAGTGTTAGGGTTAGGGCTCGGTTTAGGGTACGGGTTAGGATTAGGGTACGCGTTAGGGTTAGGGTAGGGGTTAGGGTTAGGGTTCGTGTTAGGGTGAGGGTAGTTATTAAACCTATCACACTCTCTAGATACCCCTTAGCACGTAAAGGAATATTATTTGGGGGTCCAGCCATGGAGAAGAGTTTAGACACTAGGAGAAGATAAGGAACACACCCATTATCACGAAATCACATTAGGATTCTCTTTTTAACCTGTTCCTTAAAACACTAGTGCTTAGGAAATCTATTGGAGGCAGAAGCAGTCAAGGGTAGCTTAGGGTTAGGGTTAGGGTTAGGGTGAGGGTTAGGGTACGGCTTAGGGTACGGGTTCGGGGAGGGGTTCGGGTAGGGCGTAGGGTATGGGTTAGGGTTAGGGTTAGGGCTAGTGTTAGGGTTAGGGCTCGGTTTAGGGTACGGGTTAGGATTAGGGTACGCGTTAGGGTTAGGGTAGGGGTTAGGGTTAGGGTACGCGTTAGGGTGAGGGTAGTTATTAAACCTATCCCACTCTCTAGATACCCCTTAGCACGTAAAGGAATATTATTTGGGGGTCCAGCCATGGAGAAGAGTTTAGACACGAGGAGAAGATAAGGAACACACCCATTATCAAGAAATCACATTAGGATTCTCTTTTTAACCTGTTCCTTAAAACACTAGTGCTTAGGAAATCTATTGGAGGCAGAAGCCGTCAAGGGTAGCTTAGGGTTAGGGTTAGGGTTAGGGTGAGGGTTAGGGTACGGTTTAGGGTACGGGTTTAGGGAGGGGTTCGGGTAGGGCGTAGGGTATGTGTTAGGGTTAGGGTTAGAGTTAGTGTTAGGGTTAGGGCTCGGTTTAGGGTACGGGTTAGGATTAGGGTACGCGCTAGGGTTAGGGTAGGGGTTAGGGTTAGGGTACGCGTTAGGGTGAGGGTAGTTATTATACCTATCTCACTCTCTAGATACCCCTTAGCACATAAAGGAATATTATTTGGGGGTCCAGCCCTGGAGAAGAGTTTAGACACGAGGAGAAGATAAGGAACACACCCATTATCAAGAAATCACATTAGGATTCTCTTTTTAACCTGTTCCTTAAAACACTAGTGCTTAGGAAATCTATTGGAGGCAGAAGCCGTCAAGGGTAGCTTAGGGTTAGGGTTAGGGTTAGGGTGAGGTTTAGGGTACGGCTTAGGGTACGGGTTCGGGGAGGGGTTCGGGTAGGGCGTAGGGTATGGGTTAGAGTTAGGGTTAGGGTTAGTGTTAGGGTTAGGGCTCAGTTTAGGGTACGGGTTAGGATTAGGGTACGCGTTAGTGTTAGGGTAGGGGTTAGGGTTACGGTACGCTTTACTGTGAGGGTAGTTATTAAACCTATCCCACTCTCTAGATACCCCTTAGCACGTAAAGGAATATTATTTGGGGGTCCAGCCATGGAGAAGGGTTTAGACACTAGGAGAAGATAAGGAACACACCCATTATCAAGAAATCACAATATGATTCTCTTTTTAAACTGTTCCTTAAAACACTACTGTTTAGGAAATCTATTGGAGGCAGAAGCAGTCAAGGGTAGCTTAGGGTTAGGGTTAGGGTGAGGGTGAGGGTGAGGGTACGGCTTAGGGTACGGGTACGGGGAGGGTTTCGGGTAGGGCGTAGGGTATGAGTTAGGGTTAGGGTTAGGGTTAGTGTTAGGGTTAGGGCTCGGTTTAGGGTACGGGTTAGGATTAGGGTACTCGTTAGGGTTAGGGTAGCGGTTAGGGTTAGGGTACGCGTTAGGGTGAGGGTAGTTATTAAACCTATCACACTCTCTAGATACCCCTTAGCACGTAAAGGAATATTATTTGGGGGTCCAGCCATGGAGAAGAGTTTAGACACGAGGAGAAGATAAGGAACACACCCATTATCAAGAAATCACATTAGGATTCTCTTTTTAACCTGTTCCTTAAAACACTAGTGCTTAGGAAATCTATTGGAGGCAGAAGCCGTCAAGGGTAGCTTAGGGTTAGGGTTAGGGTTAGAGTGAGGGTTAGGGTACGGTTTAGGGTACGGGTTCAGGGAGGGGATCGCGTAGGGCGTAGGGTATGGGTTAGGGTTAGGGTTAGAGTTAGTGTTAGGGTTAGGGCTCGGTTTAGGGTACGGGTTAGGATTAGGGTCCGCGCTAGGGTTAGGGTAGGGTTTAGGGTTAGGGTACGCGTTAGGGTGAGGGTAGTTATTATACCTATCACACTCTCTAGATACCCCTTAGCACATAAAGGAATATTATTTGGGGGTCCAGCCATGGAGAAGAGTTTAGACACGAGGAGAAGATAAGGAACACACCCATTATTAAGAAATCACATTAGGATTCTCTTTTTAACCTGTTCCTTAAAACACTAGTGCTTAGGAAATCTATTGGAGGCAGAAGCCGTGAAGGGTAGCTTAGGGTTAGGGTTAGGGTTAGGGTGAGGGTTAGGGTACGGCTTACGATACGGGTTCGGGGAGGGGTTCGAGTAGGGCGTAGGGTATGGGTTAGGGTTAGGGTTAGGGCTAGTGTTAGGGTTAGGGCTCGGTTTAGGGTACGGGTTAGGATTAGGGTATGCGTTAGGGGTAGGGTAGGGGTTAGGGTTAGGGTAACGTTAGGGTGAGGGTAGTTATTAAACCTATCCCACTCTCTAGATACCCCTTAGCACGTAAAGGAATATTATTTGGGGGTCCAGCCATGGAGAAGCGTTTAGACACGAGGAGAAGATAAGGAACACACCCATTATCAAGAAATCACATTAGGATTCTCCTTTAAACCTGTTCCTTAAATCACTAGTGCTTAGGAAATCTATTGGAGGCAGAAGCCGTCAAGGGTAGCCTAGGGTTAGGGTTATGGTTAGGGTGAGGGTTAGGGTACGGCTTAGGGTACCGGTTCGGGGAGGGATTCGGGTAGGGCGTAGGGTATGGGTTAGAGTTAGGGTTAGGGTTAGTGTTAGGGTTAGGGCTCAGTTTAGGGTACGGGTTAGGATTAGGGTACGCGTTAGTGTTAGGGTAGGGGTTAGGGTTAGGGTACGCTTTAGGGTGAGGGTATTTATTAAACCTATCCCACTCTCTAGATACCCCTTAGCACGTAAAGGAATATTATTTGGGGGTCCAGCCATGGAGAAGAGTTTAGACACGAGGAGAAGATAAGGAACACACCCATTATCAAGAAATCACATTAGGATTCTCTTTTTAACCTGTTCCTTAAAACACTAGTGCTTAGGAAATCTATTGGAGGCAGAAGCCGTCAAGGGTTGCTTAAAGGTTAGGGTTAGGGTTAGGGTGAGGGTTAGGGTACGGGTTCAGGGAGGGGTTCGGGTAGGGCGTAGGGTATTGGTTAGGGTTAGGGTTAGGGCTAGTGTTAGGGTTAGGGCTCGGTTTAGGGTACGGGTTAGGATTAGGGTACGCGTTAGGGTTAGGGTAGGGGTTAGGGTTAGGGTTCGCGTTAGGGTGAGGGTAGTTATTAAACCTATCACACTCTCTAGATACCCCTTAGCACGTAAAGGAATATTATTTGGGGGTCCAGCCATGGAGCAGGGTTTAGACACTAGGAGAAGATAAGGAACACACCCATTATCAAGAAATCACAATATGATTCTCTTTTTAAACTGTTCCTTAAAACACTAGTGGTTAGGAAATCTATTGGAGGCAGAAGCAGTCAAGGGTAGCTTAGGGTTAGGGTTAGGGTTAGGGTGAGGGTTAGGGTACGGCTTAGGGTACGGGTTCGGGGAGGGTTTCGGGTAGGGCGTAGGGTATGGGTTAGGGTTAGGGTTAGGGTTAGTGTTAGGGTTAGGGCTCGGTTTAGGGTACGGGTTAGGATTAGGGTACTCGTTAGGGTTAGGGTAGCGGTTAGGGTTAGGGTACGCGTTACGGTGAGGGTAGTTATTAAACCTATCACACTCTCTAGATACCCCTTAGCACGTAAAGGAATATTATTTGGGGCTCCAGCCATGGAGAAGAGTTTAGACACTAGGAGAAGATAAGGAACACACCCATTATCAAGAAATCACATTAGGATTCTCTTTTTAACATGTTACTTAAAACACTAGTGCTTAGGAAATCTATTGGAGGCACAAGCCGTCAAGGGTAGCTTAGGGTTAGGGTTAGGGTTAGGGTGAGGGTTAGGGTACGGCTTAGGGTACGGGTTCGGGGAGGGGTTCGGGTAGGGCGTAGGGTATGGGTTAGGGTTAGGGTTTGGGCTAGTGTTAGGGTTAGGGCTCGGTTTAGGGTACGGGTTAGGATTAGGGTACGCGCTAGGGTTAGGGTAGGGGTTAGGGTTAGGGTACGCGTTAGGGTGAGGGTAGTTATTAAACCTATCACACTCTCTAGATACCCCTTAACACATAAAGGAATATTATTTGGGGGTCCAGCCATGGAGAAGAGTTTAGACACGAGGAGAAGATAAGGAACACACCCATTATCAAGAAATCACATTAAGATTCTCTTTTTAACATGTTACTTAAAACACTAGTGCTTAGGAAATCTATTGGAGGCACAAGCCGTCAAGGGTAGCTTAGGGTTAGGGTTAGGGTTAGGGTGAGGGTTAGGGTACGGCTTAGGTTACGGGTTCGGGGAGGGGTTCGGGTAGGGCGTAGGGTATGGGTTAGGGTTAGCGTTAGGGCTAGTGTTAGGGTTAGGGCTCGGTTTAGGGTACAGGTTAGTATTAGGGTACGCGTTAGGGTTAGGGTAGGGGTTAGGGTTAGTGTACACGTTCGGGTGAGGGTAGTTATTAAACCTATCCCACTCTCTAGATACCCCTTAGCACGTACAGGAATATTATAGGGGGTCCAGCCATGGAGAAGAGTTTAGACACTAGGAGAAGATAAGGAACACACCCATTATCACGAAATCACATTAGGATTCTCTTTTTAACCTGTTCTTAAAACACTAGTGCTTAGGAAATCTATTGGAGGCAGAAGCCGTCAAGGGTAGCTTAGGGTTAGGGTTAGGGTTAGGGTGAGGGTTAGGGTACGGCTTAGGGTACGGGTTCTCGGAGGGGTTCGGGTAGGGCGTAGGGTATGGGTTAGGGTTAGGGTTAGGGTTAGTGTTAGGGTTAGGGCTCGGTTTAGGGTACGGGTTAGGATTAGGGTACGCGTTTGTGTTAGGGTAGGTGTTAGGGTTAGGGTACGCGAGAGGGTGAGGTTAGTTATTAAACCTATCCCACTCTCTAGATACCCCTTAGTACGTAAAGGAATATTATTTGGGGGTCCAGCCATGGAGAAGAGTTTAGACACTAGGAGAAGATAAGGAACACACCCATTATCAAGAAATCACATTAGGATTCTCTTTTTAACCTGTTCCTTAAAACACTAGTGCTTAGGAAATCTATTGGAGGCAGAAGCAGTCAAGGGTAGCTTAGGGTTAGGGTTAGGGTTAGGGTGAGGGTTAGGGTATGGCTTAGGGTACGGGTTCGGGGAGGGGTTCGGGTAGGTCGTAGGGTATGGGTTAGGGTTAGGGTTAGGGTTAGTGTTAGGGTTAGGGCTCGGTTTAGGGTACGGGTTAGGATTAGGGTACGTGTTAGGGTTAGGGTAGGGGTTATGGTTAGGGTACGCGTTAGGGTGGGGGTAGTTATTAAACCTATCACACTCTCTAGATACCCCTTAGCACGTAAAGGACTATTATTTGGGGGTCCAGCCATGGAGAACAGTTTAGACACGAAGAGAAGATAAGGAACACACCCATTATCAAGAAATCACAATGTGATTCTCTTTTTAAACTGTTCCTTAAAACACTAGTGCTTAGGAAATCTATTGGAGGAAGAAGCAGTCAAGGGTAGCTTAGGGTTAGGGTGAGGGTTAGGTTACGGCTTAGTGTACGGGTTCGGGGAGGTGTTCGGTTAGGGCGTAGGGTATGGGTTAGGGTTAGGGCTAGTGTTAGGGTTAGGTCTCGGTTTAGGGTAAAGGTTAGGATTAGGGTATGCGTTAGGGTTAGGGTAGGGTTTACGGTTAGTGTACGCGTTAGGGTGAGGGTAGTTATTAAACCTATCCCACTCTCTAGATACCCCTTAGCACGTAAAGGAATATTATTTGGGGGTCCAGCCATGGAGAAGAGTTTAGACACTAGGAGAAGATAAGGAACACACCCATTATCAAGAAATCACATTAGGATTCTCTTTTTAACCTGTTCCTTAAAACACTAGTGCTTAGGAAATCTATTGGAGGCAGAAGCAGTCAAGGGTAGCTTAGGGTTAGGGTGAGGGTTAGGGTGAGGGTTAGGGTACGGCTTAGGGTACGGGTTCGGGGAGGGGTTCGGGTAGGGCGTAGGGTATGGGTTAGGGTTAGGGTTAGGGCCAGTGTTAGGGTTAGGGCTCGGTTTAGGGTACGGGTTAGGATTAGGGTACGCGTTAGGGTTCGGGTAGGGGTTAGGGTTAGGGTACGCGTTAGGGTGAGGGTAGTTATTAAACCTATCCCAATCTCTAGATACCCCTTAGCACGTAAAGGAATATTATTTGGGGGTCCAGCCATGGAGAAGAGTTTAGACACGAGGAGAAGATAAGGAACACACCCATTATCAAGAAATCACATTAGGATTCTCTTTTTAACCTGTTCCTTAAAACACTAGTGCTTAGGAAATCTATTGGAGGCAGAAGCCGTCAAGGGTAGCTTAGGGTTAGGGTTAGGGTTAGGGTGAGGGTTAGGGTACGGTTTAGGGAACGGGTTCAGGGAGGGGTTCGGGTAGGGCGTAGGGTATGGGTTAGGGTTAGGGTTAGAGTTAGTGTTAGGGTTACGACTCGGTTTAGGATATGGGTTAGGATTAGGGTACGCGCTAGGGTTAGGGTAGGGGTTAGGGTTAGGGTACGCGTTAGGGTGAGGGTAGTTATTAAACCTATCACACTCTCTAGATACCCCTTAGCACATAAAGGAATATTATTTGGGGGTCCAGCCATGGAGAAGAGTTTAGACACGAGGAGAAGACAAGGAACACACCCATTATCAAGAAATCACATTAGGATTCTCTTTTTAACATGTTCCTTAAAACACTAGTGCTTAGGAAATCTATTGGAGGCAGAAGCCGTCAAGGGTAGCTTAGGGTTAGGGTTAGGGTTAGGTTGAGGGTTAGGGTACGGCTTAGGGTACGGGTTCGGGGAGGTGTTCGGGTAGGGCGTAGGGTATGGGTTAGGGTTAGGGTTAGGGCTAGAGTTAGGGTTAGGGCTCGGTTTAGGGTACAGGTTAGGATTAGGGTACGCGTTAGGGTTAGGGTAGGGGTTAGGGTTAGTGTACGCGTTAGGGTGAGGGTAGTTATTAAACCTATCCCACTCTCTAGATACCCCTTAGCACGTACAGGAATATTATTGGGGGTCCAGCCATGGAGAAGAGTTTAGACACTAGGAGAAGATAAGGAACACACCCATTATCACGAAATCACATTAGGATTCTCTTTTTAACCTGTTCCTTAAAACACTAGTGCTTAGGAAATCTATTGCAGGCAGAAGCCGTCAAGGGTAGCTTAGGGTTAGGGTTAGGGTTAGGGTGAGGGTTAGGGTACGGCTTAGGGTACGGGTTCGGGGAGGGGTTCGGGTAGGCCGTAGGGTATGGGTTAGGGTTTGGGTTAGGGTTAGTGTTAGGGTTAGGGCTCGGTTTAGGGTACGGGTTAGGATTAGGGTACGCGTTAGTGTTAGGGTAGGTGTTAGGGTTAGGGTACGCGATAGGGTGAGGTTAGTTATTAAACCTATCCCACTCTCTAGATACCCCATAGTACGTAAAGGAATATTATTTGGGGGTCCAGCCATGGAGAAGAGTTTAGACACGACGAGAAGATAAGGAACACACCCATTATCAAGAAATCACAATGTGATTCTCTTTTTAAACTGTTCCTTAAAACACTAGTGCTTAGGAAATCTATTGGAGGCAGAAGCAGTCAAGGGTAGCTTAGGGTTAGGGTTAGGGTTAGGGTGAGGGTTAGGGTATGGCTTAGGGTACGGGTTCGGGGAGGGGTTCGGGTAGGGCGTAGGGTATGGGTTAGGGTTAGGGTTAGGGTTAGTGTTAGGGTTAGGGCTCCGTTTAGGGTACGGGTTAGGATTAGGGTACGCGTTAGGGTTAGGGCAGGGTTTAGGGTTAGGGTACGCGTTAGGGTGGGGGTAGTTATTAAACCTATCACACTCTCTAGATACCCCTTAGCACGTAAAGGAATATTATTTGGGGGTCCAGCCATGGAGAAGAGTTTAGACACGAGGAGAAGATAAGGAACACACCCATTATCAAGAAATCACATTAGGATTCTCTTTTTAACCTGTTCCTTAAAACAATAGTGCTTAGGAAATCTATTGGAGGCAGAAGCAGTCAAGGGTAGCTTAGGGTTAGGGTTAGGGTTAGGGTGAGGGTTAGGGTACGGGTTAGGATTAGGGTACGCGTTAGTGTTAGGGTAGTGGTTAAGGTTAGGTTACGGTTTAGGGTGAGGGTAGTTATTAAACCTATCCCACTCTCTATATACTCCTTAGCACGTAAAGGAATATTATTTGGGGGTCCAGCCATGGAGAAGTGTTTAGACACTAGGAGAAGATAAGGAACACACCCATTATCAAGAAATCACAATATGATTCTCTTTTTAAACTGTTCCATAAAACACTAGTGGTTAGGAAATCTATTGGAGGCAGAAGCAGTCAAGGGTAGCTTAGGGTTAGGGTTAGGGTGAGGGTTAGGGTACGGCTTAGGGTACGGGTTCGGGGAGGGGTTCGGGTAGGGCGTAGAGTATGTGTTAGGGTTAGGGTTAGGGTTAGTGTTAGGGTTAGGGCTCGGTTTAGGGTACGGGTTAGGATTAGGGTACGCGTTAGGGTTAGGATAGGGGTTAGGGTTAGGGTACGCGATAGGGTGAGGTTACTTATTAAACCTATCCCACTCTCTAGATACCCCTTAGTACGTAAAGGAATATTATTTGGAGGTCCAGCCATGGAGAAGAGTTTAGACACTAGGAGAAGATAAGGAACACACCCATTATGAAGAAATCACATTAGGATTCTCTTTTTAACCTGTTCCTTAAAACACTAGTGCTTAGGAAATCTATTGGAGGCAGAAGCCGTCAAGGGTAGCTTAGGGTTAGGGTTAGGGTTAGGGTGAGGGTTAGGGTACGGCTTACGATACGGGTTCGGGGAGGGGTTCGAGTAGGGCGTAGGGTATGGGTTAGGGTTAGGGTTAGGGCTAGTGTTAGGGTTAGGGCTCGGTTTAGGGTACGGGTTAGGATTAGGGTATGCGTTAGGGGTAGGGTAGGGGTTAGGGTTAGGGTAACGTTAGGGTGAGGGTAGTTATTAAACCTATCCCACTCTCTAGATACCCCTTAGCACGTAAAGGAATATTATTTGGGGGTCCAGCCATGGAGAAGCGTTTAGACACGAGGAGAAGATAAGGAACACACCCATTATCAAGAAATCACATTAGGATTCTCCTTTAAACCTGTTCCTTAAATCACTAGTGCTTAGGAAATCTATTGGAGGCAGAAGCCGTCAAGGGTAGCCTAGGGTTAGGGTTATGGTTAGGGTGAGGGTTAGGGTACGGCTTAGGGTACCGGTTCGGGGAGGGATTCGGGTAGGGCGTAGGGTATGGGTTAGAGTTAGGGTTAGGGTTAGTGTTAGGGTTAGGGCTCAGTTTAGGGTACGGGTTAGGATTAGGGTACGCGTTAGTGTTAGGGTAGTGGTTAGGGTTAGGGTACGCTTTAGGGTGAGGGTATTTATTAAACCTATCCCACTCTCTAGATACCCCTTAGCACGTAAAGGAATATTATTTGGGGGTCCAGCCATGGAGAAGAGTTTAGACACGAGGAGAAGATAAGGAACACACCCATTATCAAGAAATCACATTAGGATTCTCTTTTTAACCTGTTCCTTAAAACACTAGTGCTTAGGAAATCTATTGGAGGCAGAAGCCGTCAAGGGTTGCTTAAAGGTTAGGGTTAGGGTTAGGGTGAGGGTTAGGGTACGGGTTCAGGGAGGGGTTCGGGTAGGGCGTAGGGTATTGGTTAGGGTTAGGGTTAGGGCTAGTGTTAGGGTTAGGGCTCGGTTTAGGGTACGGGTTAGGATTAGGGTACGCGTTAGGGTTAGGGTAGGGGTTAGGGTTAGGGTTCGCGTTAGGGTGAGGGTAGTTATTAAACCTATCACACTCTCTAGATACCCCTTAGCACGTAAAGGAATATTATTTGGGGGTCCAGCCATGGAGCAGGGTTTAGACACTAGGAGAAGATAAGGAACACACCCATTATCAAGAAATCACAATATGATTCTCTTTTTAAACTGTTCCTTAAAACACTAGTGGTTAGGAAATCTATTGGAGGCAGAAGCAGTCAAGGGTAGCTTAGGGTTAGGGTTAGGGTTAGGGTGAGGGTTAGGGTACGGCTTAGGGTACGGGTTCGGGGAGGGTTTCGGGTAGGGCGTAGGGTATGGGTTAGGGTTAGGGTTAGGGTTAGTGTTAGGGTTAGGGCTCGGTTTAGGGTACGGGTTAGGATTAGGGTACTCGTTAGGGTTAGGGTAGCGGTTAGGGTTAGGGTACGCGTTACGGTGAGGGTAGTTATTAAACCTATCACACTCTCTAGATACCCCTTAGCACGTAAAGGAATATTATTTGGGGCTCCAGCCATGGAGAAGAGTTTAGACACTAGGAGAAGATAAGGAACACACCCATTATCAAGAAATCACATTAGGATTCTCTTTTTAACATGTTACTTAAAACACTAGTGCTTAGGAAATCTATTGGAGGCACAAGCCGTCAAGGGTAGCTTAGGGTTAGGGGTAGGGTTAGGGTGAGGGTTAGGGTACGGCTTAGGGTACGGGTTCGGGGAGGGGTTCGGGTAGGGCGTAGGGTATGGGTTAGGGTTAGGGTTAGGGCTAGTGTTAGGGTTAGGGCTCGGTTTAGGGTACGGGTTAGGATTAGGGTACGCGCTAGGGTTAGGGTAGGGGTTAGGGTTAGGGTACGCGTTAGGGTGAGGGTAGTTATTAAACCTATCACACTCTCTAGATACCCCTTAACACATAAAGGAATATTATTTGGGGGTCCAGCCATGGAGAAGAGTTTAGACACGAGGAGAAGATAAGGAACACACCCATTATCAAGAAATCACATTAGGATTCTCTTTTTAACATGTTACTTAAAACACTAGTGCTTAGGAAATCTATTGGAGGCACAAGCCGTCAAGGGTAGCTTAGGGTTAGGGTTAGGGTTAGGGTGAGGGTTAGGGTACGGCTTAGGTTACGGGTTCGGGGAGGGGTTCGGGTAGGGCGTAGGGTATGGGTTAGGGTTAGCGTTAGGGCTAGTGTTAGGGTTAGGGCTCGGTTTAGGGTACAGGTTAGTATTAGGGTACGCGTTAGGGTTAGGGTAGGGGTTAGGGTTAGTGTACACGTTCGGGTGAGGGTAGTTATTAAACATATCCCACTCTCTAGATACCCCTTAGCACGTACAGGAATATTATAGGGGGTCCAGCCATGGAGAAGAGTTTAGACACTAGGAGAAGATAAGGAACACACCCATTATCACGAAATCACATTAGGATTCTCTTTTTAACCTGTTCTTAAAACACTAGTGCTTAGGAAATCTATTGGAGGCAGAAGCCGTCAAGGGTAGCTTAGGGTTAGGGTTAGGGTTAGGGTGAGGGTTAGGGTACGGCTTAGGGTACGGGTTCTCGGAGGGGTTCGGGTAGGGCGTAGGGTATGGGTTAGGGTTAGGTTTAGGGTTAGTGTTAGGGTTAGGGCTCGGTTTAGGGTACGGGTTAGGATTAGGGTACGCGTTTGTGTTAGGGTAGGTGTTAGGGTTAGGGTACGCGAGAGGGTGAGGTTAGTTATTAAACCTATCCCACTCTCTAGATACCCCTTAGTACGTAAAGGAATATTATTTGGGGGTCCAGCCATGGAGAAGAGTTTAGACACTAGGAGAAGATAAGGAACACACCCATTATCAAGAAATCACATTAGGATTCTCTTTTTAACCTGTTCCTTAAAACACTAGTGCTTAGGAAATCTATTGGAGGCAGAAGCAGTCAAGGGTAGCTTAGGGTTAGGGTTAGGGTTAGGGTGAGGGTTAGGGTATGGCTTAGGGTACGGGTTCGGGGAGGGGTTCGGGTAGGTCGTAGGGTATGGGTTAGGGTTAGGGTTAGGGTTAGTGTTAGGGTTAGGGCTCGGTTTAGGGTACGGGTTAGGATTAGGGTACGTGTTAGGGTTAGGGTAGGGGTTATGGTTAGGGTACGCGTTAGGGTGGGGGTAGTTATTAAACCTATCACACTCTCTAGATACCCCTTAGCACGTAAAGGACTATTATTTGGGGGTCCAGCCATGGAGAACAGTTTAGACACGAGGAGAAGATAAGGAACACACCCATTATCAAGAAATCACAATGTGATTCTCTTTTTAAACTGTTCCTTAAAACACTAGTGCTTAGGAAATCTATTGGAGGAAGAAGCAGTCAAGGGTAGCTTAGGGTTAGGGTGAGGGTTAGGTTACGGCTTAGTGTACGGGTTCGGGGAGGTGTTCGGTTAGGGCGTAGGGTATGGGTTAGGGTTAGGGCTAGTGTTAGGGTTAGGTCTCGGTTTAGGGTAAAGGTTAGGATTAGGGTATGCGTTAGGGTTAGGGTAGGGTTTACGGTTAGTGTACGCGTTAGGGTGAGGGTAGTTATTAAACCTATCCCACTCTCTAGATACCCCTTAGCACGTAAAGGAATATTATTTGGGGGTCCAGCCATGGAGAAGAGTTTAGACACTAGGAGAAGATAAGGAACACACCCATTATCAAGAAATCACATTAGGATTCTCTTTTTAACCTGTTCCTTAAAACACTAGTGCTTAGGAAATCTATTGGAGGCAGAAGCAGTCAAGGGTAGCTTAGGGTTAGGGTGAGGGTTAGGGTGAGGGTTAGGGTACGGCTTAGGGTACGGGTTCGGGGAGGGGTTCGGGTAGGGCGTAGGGTATGGGTTAGGGTTAGGGTTAGGGCTAGTGTTAGGGTTAGGGCTCGGTTTAGGGTACGGGTTAGGATTAGGGTACGCGTTAGGGTTCGGGTAGGGGTTAGGGTTAGGGTACGCGTTAGGGTGAGGGTAGTTATTAAACCTATCCCAATCTCTAGATACCCCTTAGCACGTAAAGGAATATTATTTGGGGGTCCAGCCATGGAGAAGAGTTTAGACACGAGGAGAAGATAAGGAACACACCCATTATCAAGAAATCACATTAGGATTCTCTTTTTAACCTGTTCCTTAAAACACTAGTGCTTAGGAAATCTATTGGAGGCAGAAGCCGTCAAGGGTAGCTTAGGGTTAGGGTTAGGGTTAGGGTGAGGGTTAGGGTACGGTTTAGGGAACGGGTTCAGGGAGGGGTTCGGGTAGGGCGTAGGGTATGGGTTAGGGTTAGGGTTAGAGTTAGTGTTAGGGTTACGACTCGGTTTAGGATATGGGTTAGGATTAGGGTACGCGCTAGGGTTAGGGTAGGGGTTAGGGTTAGGGTACGCGTTAGGGTGAGGGTAGTTATTAAACCTATCACACTCTCTAGATACCCCTTAGCACATAAAGGAATATTATTTGGGGGTCCAGCCATGGAGAAGAGTTTAGACACGAGGAGAAGACAAGGAACACACCCATTATCAAGAAATCACATTAGGATTCTCTTTTTAACATGTTCCTTAAAACACTAGTGCTTAGGAAATCTATTGGAGGCAGAAGCCGTCAAGGGTAGCTTAGGGTTAGGGTTAGGGTTAGGTTGAGGGTTAGGGTACGGCTTAGGGTACGGGTTCGGGGAGGTGTTCGGGTAGGGCGTAGGGTATGGGTTAGGGTTAGGGTTAGGGCTAGAGTTAGGGTTAGGGCTCGGTTTAGGGTACAGGTTAGGATTAGGGTACGCGTTAGGGTTAGGGTAGGGGTTAGGGTTAGTGTACGCGTTAGGGTGAGGGTAGTTATTAAACCTATCCCACTCTCTAGATACCCCTTAGCACGTACAGGAATATTATTGGGGGTCCAGCCATGGAGAAGAGTTTAGACACTAGGAGAAGATAAGGAACACACCCATTATCACGAAATCACATTAGGATTCTCTTTTTAACCTGTTCCTTAAAACACTAGTGCTTAGGAAATCTATTGCAGGCAGAAGCCGTCAAGGGTAGCTTAGGGTTAGGGTTAGGGTTAGGGTGAGGGTTAGGGTACGGCTTAGGGTACGGGTTCGGGGAGGGGTTCGGGTAGGCCGTAGGGTATGGGTTAGGGTTTGGGTTAGGGTTAGTGTTAGGGTTAGGGCTCGGTTTAGGGTACGGGTTAGGATTAGGGTACGCGTTAGTGTTAGGGTAGGTGTTAGGGTTAGGGTACGCGATAGGGTGAGGTTAGTTATTAAACCTATCCCACTCTCTAGATACCCCATAGTACGTAAAGGAATATTATTTGGGGGTCCAGCCATGGAGAAGAGTTTAGACACGACGAGAAGATAAGGAACACACCCATTATCAAGAAATCACAATGTGATTCTCTTTTTAAACTGTTCCTTAAAACACTAGTGCTTAGGAAATCTATTGGAGGCAGAAGCAGTCAAGGGTAGCTTAGGGTTAGGGTTAGGGTTAGGGTGAGGGTTAGGGTATGGCTTAGGGTACGGGTTCGGGGAGGGGTTCGGGTAGGGCGTAGGGTATGGGTTAGGGTTAGGGTTAGGGTTAGTGTTAGGGTTAGGGCTCCGTTTAGGGTACGGGTTAGGATTAGGGTACGCGTTAGGGTTAGGGCAGGGTTTAGGGTTAGGGTACGCGTTAGGGTGGGGGTAGTTATTAAACCTATCACACTCTCTAGATACCCCTTAGCACGTAAAGGAATATTATTTGGGGGTCCAGCCATGGAGAAGAGTTTAGACACGAGGAGAAGATAAGGAACACACCCATTATCAAGAAATCACATTAGGATTCTCTTTTTAACCTGTTCCTTAAAACAATAGTGCTTAGGAAATCTATTGGAGGCAGAAGCAGTCAAGGGTAGCTTAGGGTTAGGGTTAGGGTTAGGGTGAGGGTTAGGGTACGGGTTAGGATTAGGGTACGCGTTAGTGTTAGGGTAGTGGTTAAGGTTAGGTTACGGTTTAGGGTGAGGGTAGTTATTAAACCTATCCCACTCTCTATATACTCCTTAGCACGTAAAGGAATATTATTTGGGGGTCCAGCCATGGAGAAGTGTTTAGACACTAGGAGAAGATAAGGAACACACCCATTATCAAGAAATCACAATATGATTCTCTTTTTAAACTGTTCCTTAAAACACTAGTAGTTAGGAAATCTATTGGAGGCAGAAGCAGTCAAGGGTAGCTTAGGGTTAGGGTTAGGGTGAGGGTTAGGGTACGGCTTAGGGTACGGGTTCGGGGAGGGGTTCGGGTAGGGCGTAGAGTATGTGTTAGGGTTAGGGTTAGGGTTAGTGTTAGGGTTAGGGCTCGGTTTAGGGTACGGGTTAGGATAAGGGTACGCGTTAGGGTTAGGATAGGGGTTAGGGTTAGGGTACGCGATAGGGTGAGGTTACTTATTAAACCTATCCCACTCTCTAGATACCCCTTAGTACGTAAAGGAATATTATTTGGAGGTCCAGCCATGGAGAAGAGTTTAGACACTAGGAGAAGATAAGGAACACACCCATTATGAAGAAATCACATTAGGATTCTCTTTTTAACCTGTTCCTTAAAACACTAGTGCTTAGGAAATCTATTGGAGGCAGAAGCCGTCAAGGGTAGCTTAGGGTTAGGGTTAGGGTTAGGGTGAGGGTTAGGGTACGGCTTACGATACGGGTTCGGGGAGGGGTTCGAGTAGGGCGTAGGGTATGGGTTAGGGTTAGGGTTAGGGCTAGTGTTAGGGTTAGGGCTCGGTTTAGGGTACGGGTTAGGATTAGGGTATGCGTTAGGGGTAGGGTAGGGGTTAGGGTTAGGGTAACGTTAGGGTGAGGGTAGTTATTAAACCTATCCCACTCTCTAGATACCCCTTAGCACGTAAAGGAATATTATTTGGGGGTCCAGCCATGGAGAAGCGTTTAGACACGAGGAGAAGATAAGGAACACACCCATTATCAAGAAATCACATTAGGATTCTCCTTTAAACCTGTTCCTTAAATCACTAGTGCTTAGGAAATCTATTGGAGGCAGAAGCCGTCAAGGGTAGCCTAGGGTTAGGGTTATGGTTAGGGTGAGGGTTAGGGTACGGCTTAGGGTACCGGTTCGGGGAGGGATTCGGGTAGGGCGTAGGGTATGGGTTAGAGTTAGGGTTAGGGTTAGTGTTAGGGTTAGGGCTCAGTTTAGGGTACGGGTTAGGATTAGGGTACGCGTTAGTGTTAGGGTAGGGGTTAGGGTTAGGGTACGCTTTAGGGTGAGGGTATTTATTAAACCTATCCCACTCTCTAGATACCCCTTAGCACGTAAAGGAATATTATTTGGGGGTCCAGCCATGGAGAAGAGTTTAGACACGAGGAGAAGATAAGGAACACACCCATTATCAAGAAATCACATTAGGATTCTCTTTTTAACCTGTTCCTTAAAACACTAGTGCTTAGGAAATCTATTGGAGGCAGAAGCCGTCAAGGGTTGCTTAAAGGTTAGGGTTAGGGTTAGGGTGAGGGTTAGGGTACGGGTTCAGGGAGGGGTTCGGGTAGGGCGTAGGGTATTGGTTAGGGTTAGGGTTAGGGCTAGTGTTAGGGTTAGGGCTCGGTTTAGGGTACGGGTTAGGATTAGGGTACGCGTTAGGGTTAGGGTAGGGGTTAGGGTTAGGGTTCGCGTTAGGGTGAGGGTAGTTATTAAACCTATCACACTCTCTAGATACCCCTTAGCACGTAAAGGAATATTATTTGGGGGTCCAGCCATGGAGCAGGGTTTAGACACTAGGAGAAGATAAGGAACACACCCATTATCAAGAAATCACAATATGATTCTCTTTTTAAACTGTTCCTTAAAACACTAGTGGTTAGGAAATCTATTGGAGGCAGAAGCAGTCAAGGGTAGCTTAGGGTTAGGGTTAGGGTTAGGGTGAGGGTTAGGGTACGGCTTAGGGTACGGGTTCGGGGAGGGTTTCGGGTAGGGCGTAGGGTATGGGTTAGGGTTAGGGTTAGGGTTAGTGTTAGGGTTAGGGCTCGGTTTAGGGTACGGGTTAGGATTAGGGTACTCGTTAGGGTTAGGGTAGCGGTTAGGGTTAGGGTACGCGTTACGGTGAGGGTAGTTATTAAACCTATCACACTCTCTAGATACCCCTTAGCACGTAAAGGAATATTATTTGGGGCTCCAGCCATGGAGAAGAGTTTAGACACTAGGAGAAGATAAGGAACACACCCATTATCAAGAAATCACATTAGGATTCTCTTTTTAACATGTTCCTTAAAACACTAGTGCTTAGGAAATCTATTGGAGGCAGAAGCCGTCAAGGGTAGCTTAGGGTTAGGGTTAGGTTTAGGGTGAGGGTTAGGGTACGGCTTAGGGTACGGGTTCGGGGAGGGGTTCGGGTAGGGCGTAGGGTATGGGTTAGGGTTAGGGTTAGTTCTAGTGTTAGGGTTAGGGCTCGGTTTAGGCTACAGGTTAGGATTAGGGTACGCGATAGGGTTAGGGTAGGGGTTAGGGTTAGTGTACGCGTTAGGGTGAGGGTAGTTATTAAACCTATCCCACTCTCTAGATACCCCTTAGCACGTACCGGAATATTATTGGGGGTCCAGCCATGGAGAAGAATTTAGACACTAGGAGAACATAAGGAACACACCCATTATCACGAAATCACATTAGGATTCTCTTTTTAACCTGTTCCTTAAAACACTAGTGCTTAGGAAATCTATTGGAGGCAGAAGCAGTCAAGGGTAGCTTAGGGTTAGGGTTAGGGTTAGGGTGAGGGTTAGGGTATGGCTTAGGGTACGGGTTCGGGGAGGGGTTCGGGGAGGGCGTAGGGTATGGGTTAGGGTTACGGTTAGGGCTCGGTTTAGGTTATGGGTTAGGATTAGGGTACGCGTTAGGGTTAGGGTAGGGGTTAGGGTTAGGGTACGCGTTAGGGTGAGGGTAGTTATTAAACCTATCACACTCTCTAGATACCCCTTAGCACGTAAAGGAATATTATTTGGGGGTCCAGCCATGGAGAAGAGTTTAGACACTAGGAGAAGATAAGGAACACACCCATTATCACGAAATCACATTAGGATTCTCTTTTTAACCTGTTCCTTAAAACACTAGTGCTTAGGAAATCTATTGGAGGCAGAAGCAGTCAAGGGTAGCTTAGGGTTAGGGTTAGGGTTAGGGTGAGGGTTAGGGTACGGCTTAGGGTACGGGTTCGGGAAGGGGTTCGGGTAGGGCGTAGGGTATGGGTTAGGGTTAGGGTTAAGGCTAGTGTTAGGGTTAGGGCTCGGTTTAGGGTACGGGTTAGGATTAGGGTACGCGTTAGGGTTAGGGTAGGGGTTAGGGTTAGGGTACGCGTTAGGGTGAGGGTAGTTATTAAACCTATCCCACTCTCTAGATACCCCTTAGCACGTAAAGGAATATTATTTGGGGGTCCAGCCATGGAGAAGAGTTTAGACACGAGGAGAAGATAAGGAACACACCCATTATCACGAAATCACATTAGGATTCTCTTTTTAACCTGTTCCTTAAAACACGAGTGCTTAGGAAATCTATTGGAGGCAGAAGCAGTCAAGGGTAGCTTAGGGTTAGGGTTAGGGTTAGGGTGAGGGTTAGGGTACGGCTTAGGGTACGGGTTCAGGGAGGGGTTCGGGTAGGGCATAGGGTATTGGTTAGGGTTAGGGTTAGAGTTAGTGTTAGGGTTAGGGCTCGGTTTAGGGTACGGGTTAGGATTAGGGTACACGTTAGGGTTAGGGTAGGGGTTAGGGTTAGGGTACGCGTTAGGGTGAGGGTAGTTATTAAACCTATCCCACTCTCTAGAAAACCCTTAGCACGTAAAGGAATATTATTTGGGGGTCCAGCCATGGAGAAGAGTTTAGTACACGAGGAGAAGATAAGGAACACACCCATTATCAAGAAATCACAATGTGATTCTCTTTTTAAACTGTTCCTTAAAACACTAGTGCTTAGGAAATCTATTGGAGGCAGAAGCAGTCAAGGGTAGCTTAGGGTTAGGGTTAGGGTTAGGGTGAGGGTTAGGGTATGGCTTAGGGTACGGGTTCGGGGAGGGGTTCGGGTAGGGCGTAGGGTATGGGTTAGGGTTAGGGTTAGGGTTAGTGTTAGTGTTAGGGCTCGGTTTAGGGTACGGGTTAGGATTAGGGTACGCGTTAGGGTTAGGGTAGGGGTTAGGGTTAGGGTTCGCGTTAGGGTGAGGGTAGTTATTAAACCTATCACACTCTCTAGATACCCCTTAGCACGTAAAGGAATATTATTTGGGGGTCCAGGCATGGAGAAGAGTTTAGACACTAGGAGAAGATAAGGAACACACCCATTATCACGAAATCACATTAGGATTCTCTTTTTAACCTGTTCCTTAAAACACTAGTGCTTAGGAAATCTATTGGAGGCAGAAGCAGTCAAGGGTAGCTTAGGGTTAGGGTTAGGGTTAGGGTGAGGGTTAGGGTACGGCTTAGGGTACGGGTTCGGGGAGGGGTTCGGGTAGGGCGTAGGGTATGGGTTAGGGTTAGGGTTAGGGCTAGTGTTAGGGTTAGGGCTCGGTTTAGGGTACGGGTTAGGATTAGGGTACGCGTTAGGGTTAGGGTAGGGGTTAGGGTTAGGGTACGCGTTAGGGTGAGGGTAGTTATTAAACCTATCCCACTCTCTAGATACCCCTTAGCACGTAAAGGAATATTATTTGGGGGTCCAGCCATGGAGAAGAGTTTAGACACGAGGAGAAGATAAGGAACACACCCATTATCAAGAAATCACATTAGGATTCTCTTTTTAACCTGTTCCTTAAAACACTAGTGCTTAGGAAATCTATTGGAGGCAGAAGCCGTCAAGGGTAGCTTAGGGTTAGGGTTAGGGTTAGGGTGAGGGTTAGGGTACGGTTTAGGGTACGGGTTTAGGGAGGGGTTCGGGTAGGGCGTAGGGTATGTGTTAGGGTTAGGGTTAGAGTTAGTGTTAGGGTTAGGGCTCGGTTTAGGGTACGGGTTAGGATTAGGGTACGCGCTAGGGTTAGGGTAGGGGTTAGGGTTAGGGTACGCGTTAGGGTGAGGGTAGTTATTATACCTATCACACTCTCTAGATACCCCTTAGCACATAAAGGAATATTATTTGGGGGTCCAGCCCTGGAGAAGAGTTTAGACACGAGGAGAAGATAAGGAACACACCCATTATCAAGAAATCACATTAGGATTCTCTTTTTAACCTGTTCCTTAAAACACTAGTGCTTAGGAAATCTATTGGAGGCAGAAGCCGTCAAGGGTAGCTTAGGGTTAGGGTTAGGGTTAGGGTGAGGTTTAGGGTACGGCTTAGGGTACGGGTTCGGGGAGGGGTTCGGGTAGGGCGTAGGGTATGGGTTAGAGTTAGGGTTAGGGTTAGTGTTAGGGTTAGGGCTCAGTTTAGGGTACGGGTTAGGATTAGGGTACGCGTTAGTGTTAGGGTAGGGGTTAGGGTTACGGTACGCTTTACTGTGAGGGTAGTTATTAAACCTATCCCACTCTCTAGATACCCCTTAGCACGTAAAGGAATATTATTTGGGGGTCCAGCCATGGAGAAGGGTTTAGACACTAGGAGAAGATAAGGAACACACCCATTATCAAGAAATCACAATATGATTCTCTTTTTAAACTGTTCCTTAAAACACTACTGTTTAGGAAATCTATTGGAGGCAGAAGCAGTCAAGGGTAGCTTAGGGTTAGGGTTAGGGTGAGGGTGAGGGTGAGGGTACGGCTTAGGGTACGGGTTCGGGGAGGGTTTCGGGTAGGGCGTAGGGTATGAGTTAGGGTTAGGGTTAGGGTTAGTGTTAGGGTTAGGGCTCGGTTTAGGGTACGGGTTAGGATTAGGGTACTCGTTAGGGTTAGGGTAGCGGTTAGGGTTAGGGTACGCGTTAGGGTGAGGGTAGTTATTAAACCTATCACACTCTCTAGATACCCCTTAGCACGTAAAGGAATATTATTTGGGGGTCCAGCCATGGAGAAGAGTTTAGACACGAGGAGAAGATAAGGAACACACCCATTATCAAGAAATCACATTAGGATTCTCTTTTTAACCTGTTCCTTAAAACACTAGTGCTTAGGAAATCTATTGGAGGCAGAAGCCGTCAAGGGTAGCTTAGGGTTAGGGTTAGGGTTAGGGTGAGGGTTAGGGTACGGTTTAGGGTACGGGTTCAGGGAGGGGATCGGGTAGGGCGTAGGGTATGGGTTAGGGTTAGGGTTAGAGTTAGTGTTAGGGTTAGGGCTCGGTTTAGGGTACGGGTTAGGATTAGGGTCCGCGCTAGGGTTAGGGTAGGGTTTAGGGTTAGGGTACGCGTTAGGGTGAGGGTAGTTATTATACCTATCACACTCTCTAGATACCCCTTAGCACATAAAGGAATATTATTTGGGGGTCCAGCCATGGAGAAGAGTTTAGACACGAGGAGAAGATAAGGAACACACCCATTATTAAGAAATCACATTAGGATTCTCTTTTTAACCTGTTCCTTAAAACACTAGTGCTTAGGAAATCTATTGGAGGCAGAAGCCGTCAAGGGTAGCTTAGGGTTAGGGTTAGGGTTAGGGTGAGGGTTAGGGTACGGCTTACGATACGGGTTCGGGGAGGGGTTCGAGTAGGGCGTAGGGTATGGGTTAGGGTTAGGGTTAGGGCTAGTGTTAGGGTTAGGGCTCGGTTTAGGGTACGGGTTAGGATTAGGGTATGCGTTAGGGGTAGGGTAGGGGTTAGGGTTAGGGTAACGTTAGGGTGAGGGTAGTTATTAAACCCATCCCACTCTCTAGATACCCCTTAGCACGTAAAGGAATATTATTTGGGGGTCCAGCCATGGAGAAGCGTTTAGACACGAGGAGAAGATAAGGAACACACCCATTATCAAGAAATCACATTAGGATTCTCCTTTAAACCTGTTCCTTAAATCACTAGTGCTTAGGAAATCTATTGGAGGCAGAAGCCGTCAAGGGTAGCCTAGGGTTAGGGTTATGGTTAGGGTGAGGGTTAGGGTACGGCTTAGGGTACCGGTTCGGGGAGGGATTCGGGTAGGGCGTAGGGTATGGGTTAGAGTTAGGGTTAGGGTTAGTGTTAGGGTTAGGGCTCAGTTTAGGGTACGGGTTAGGATTAGGGTACGCGTTAGTGTTAGGGTAGGGGTTAGGGTTAGGGTACGCTTTAGGGTGAGGGTATTTATTAAACCTATCCCACTCTCTAGATACCCCTTAGCACGTAAAGGAATATTATTTGGGGGTCCAGCCATGGAGAAGAGTTTAGACACGAGGAGAAGATAAGGAACACACCCATTATCAAGAAATCACATTAGGATTCTCTTTTTAACCTGTTCCTTAAAACACTAGTGCTTAGGAAATCTATTGGAGGCAGAAGCCGTCAAGGGTTGCTTAAAGGTTAGGGTTAGGGTTAGGGTGAGGGTTAGGGTACGGGTTCAGGGAGGGGTTCGGGTAGGGCGTAGGGTATTGGTTAGGGTTAGGGTTAGGGCTAGTGTTAGGTTTAGGGCTCGGTTTAGGGTACGGGTTAGGATTAGGGTACGCGTTAGGGTTAGGGTAGGGGTTAGGGTTAGGGTTCGCGTTAGGGTGAGGGTAGTTATTAAACCTATCACACTCTCTAGATACCCCTTAGCACGTAAAGGAATATTATTTGGGGGTCCAGCCATGGAGCAGGGTTTAGACACTAGGAGAAGATAAGGAACACACCCATTATCAAGAAATCACAGTATGATTGTCTTTTTAAACTGTTCCTTAAAACACTAGTGGTTAGGAAATCTATTGGAGGCAGAAGCAGTCAAGGGTAGCTTAGGGTTAGGGTTAGGGTTAGGGTGAGGGTTAGGGTACGGCTTAGGGTACGGGTTCGGGGAGGGTTTCGGGTAGGGCGTAGGGTATGGGTTAGGGTTAGGGTTAGGGTTAGTGTTAGGGTTAGGGCTCGGTTTAGGGTACGGGTTAGGATTAGGGTACTCGTTAGGGTTAGGGTAGCGGTTAGGGTTAGGGTACGCGTTACGGTGAGGGTAGTTATTAAACCTATCACACTCTCTAGATACCCCTTAGCACGTAAAGGAATATTATTTGGGGCTCCAGCCATGGAGAAGAGTTTAGACACTAGGAGAAGATAAGGAACACACCCATTATCAAGAAATCACATTAGGATTCTCTTTTTAACATGTTACTTAAAACACTAGTGCTTAGGAAATCTATTGGAGGCACAAGCCGTCAAGGGTAGCTTAGGGTTAGGGTTAGGGTTAGGGTGAGGGTTAGGGTACGGCTTAGGGTACGGGTTCGGGGAGGGGTTCGGGTAGGGCGTAGGGTATGGGTTAGGGTTAGGGTTTGGGCTAGTGTTAGGGTTAGGGCTCGGTTTAGGGTACGGGTTAGGATTAGGGTACGCGCTAGGGTTAGGGTAGGGGTTAGGGTTAGGGTACGCGTTAGGGTGAGGGTAGTTATTAAACCTATCACACTCTCTAGATACCCCTTAACACATAAAGGAATATTATTTGGGGGTCCAGCCATGGAGAAGAGTTTAGACACGAGGAGAAGATAAGGAACACACCCATTATCAAGAAATCACATTAGGATTCTCTTTTTAACATGTTACTTAAAACACTAGTGCTTAGGAAATCTATTGGAGGCACAAGCCGTCAAGGGTAGCTTAGGGTTAGGGTTAGGGTTAGGGTGAGGGTTAGGGTACGGCTTAGGGTACGGGTTCGGGGAGGGGTTCGGGTAGGGCGTAGGGTATGGGTTAGGGTTAGCGTTAGGGCTAGTGTTAGGGTTAGGGCTCGGTTTAGGGTACAGGTTAGTATTAGGGTACGCGTTAGGGTTAGGGTAGGGGTTAGGGTTAGTGTACACGTTCGGGTGAGGGTAGTTATTAAACCTATCCCACTCTCTAGATACCCCTTAGCACGTACAGGAATATTATAGGGGGTCCAGCCATGGAGAAGAGTTTAGACACTAGGAGAAGATAAGGAACACACCCATTATCACGAAATCACATTAGGATTCTCTTTTTAACCTGTTCTTAAAACACTAGTGCTTAGGAAATCTATTGGAGGCAGAAGCCGTCAAGGGTAGCTTAGGGTTAGGGTTAGGGTTAGGGTGAGGGTTAGGGTACGGCTTAGGGTACGGGTTCTCGGAGGGGTTCGGGTAGGGCGTAGGGTATGGGTTAGGGTTAGGGTTAGGGTTAGTGTTAGGGTTAGGGCTCGGTTTAGGGTACGGGTTAGGATTAGGGTACGCGTTTGTGTTAGGGTAGGTGTTAGGGTTAGGGTACGCGAGAGGGTGAGGTTAGTTATTAAACCTATCCCACTCTCTAGATACCCCTTAGTACGTAAAGGAATATTATTTGGGGGTCCAGCCATGGAGAAGAGTTTAGACACTAGGAGAAGATAAGGAACACACCCATTATCAAGAAATCACATTAGGATTCTCTTTTTAACCTGTTCCTTAAAACACTAGTGCTTAGGAAATCTATTGGAGGCAGAAGCAGTCAAGGGTAGCTTAGGGTTAGGGTTAGGGTTAGGGTGAGGGTTAGGGTATGGCTTAGGGTACGGGTTCGGGGAGGGGTTCGGGTAGGTCGTAGGGTATGGGTTAGGGTTAGGGTTAGGGTTAGTGTTAGGGTTAGGGCTCGGTTTAGGGTACGGGTTAGGATTAGGGTACTTGTTAGGGTTAGGGTAGGGGTTATGGTTAGGGTACGCGTTAGGGTGGGGGTAGTTATTAAACCTATCACACTCTCTAGATACCCCTTAGCACGTAAAGGACTATTATTTGGGGGTCCAGCCATGGAGAACAGTTTAGACACGAGGAGAAGATAAGGAACACACCCATTATCAAGAAATCACAATGTGATTCTCTTTTTAAACTGTTCCTTAAAACACTAGTGCTTAGGAAATCTATTGGAGGAAGAAGCAGTCAAGGGTAGCTTAGGGTTAGGGTGAGGGTTAGGTTACGGCTTAGTGTACGGGTTCGGGGAGGTGTTCGGTTAGGGCGTAGGGTATGGGTTAGGGTTAGGGCTAGTGTTAGGGTTAGGTCTCGGTTTAGGGTAAAGGTTAGGATTAGGGTATGCGTTAGGGTTAGGGTAGGGTTTACGGTTAGTGTACGCGTTAGGGTGAGGGTAGTTATTAAACCTATCCCACTCTCTAGATACCCCTTAGCACGTAAAGGAATATTATTTGGGGGTCCAGCCATGGAGAAGAGTTTAGACACTAGGAGAAGATAAGGAACACACCCATTATCAAGAAATCACATTAGGATTCTCTTTTTAACCTGTTCCTTAAAACACTAGTGCTTAGGAAATCTATTGGAGGCAGAAGCAGTCAAGGGTAGCTTAGGGTTAGGGTGAGGGTTAGGGTGAGGGTTAGGGTACGGCTTAGGGTACGGGTTCGGGGAGGGGTTCGGGTAGGGCGTAGGGTATGGGTTAGGGTTAGGGTTAGGGCTAGTGTTAGGGTTAGGGCTCGGTTTAGGGTACGGGTTAGGATTAGGGTACGCGTTAGGGTTCGGGTAGGGGTTAGGGTTAGGGTACGCGTTAGGGTGAGGGTAGTTATTAAACCTATCCCAATCTCTAGATACCCCTTAGCACGTAAAGGAATATTATTTGGGGGTCCAGCCATGGAGAAGAGTTTAGACACGAGGAGAAGATAAGGAACACACCCATTATCAAGAAATCACATTAGGATTCTCTTTTTAACCTGTTCCTTAAAACACTAGTGCTTAGGAAATCTATTGGAGGCAGAAGCCGTCAAGGGTAGCTTAGGGTTAGGGTTAGGGTTAGGGTGAGGGTTAGGGTACGGTTTAGGGAACGGGTTCAGGGAGGGGTTCGGGTAGGGCGTAGGGTATGGGTTAGGGTTAGGGTTAGAGTTAGTGTTAGGGTTACGACTCGGTTTAGGATATGGGTTAGGATTAGGGTACGCGCTAGGGTTAGGGTAGGGGTTAGGGTTAGGGTACGCGTTAGGGTGAGGGTAGTTATTAAACCTATCACACTCTCTAGATACCCCTTAGCACATAAAGGAATATTATTTGGGGGTCCAGCCATGGAGAAGAGTTTAGACACGAGGAGAAGACAAGGAACACACCCATTATCAAGAAATCACATTAGGATTCTCTTTTTAACATGTTCCTTAAAACACTAGTGCTTAGGAAATCTATTGGAGGCAGAAGCCGTCAAGGGTAGCTTAGGGTTAGGGTTAGGGTTAGGTTGAGGGTTAGGGTACGGCTTAGGGTACGGGTTCGGGGAGGTGTTCGGGTAGGGCGTAGGGTATGGGTTAGGGTTAGGGTTAGGGCTAGAGTTAGGGTTAGGGCTCGGTTTAGGGTACAGGTTAGGATTAGGGTACGCGTTAGGGTTAGGGTAGGGGTTAGGGTTAGTGTACGCGTTAGGGTGAGGGTAGTTATTAAACCTATCCCACTCTCTAGATACCCCTTAGCACGTACAGGAATATTATTGGGGGTCCAGCCATGGAGAAGAGTTTAGACACTAGGAGAAGATAAGGAACACACCCATTATCACGAAATCACATTAGGATTCTCTTTTTAACCTGTTCCTTAAAACACTAGTGCTTAGGAAATCTATTGCAGGCAGAAGCCGTCAAGGGTAGCTTAGGGTTAGGGTTAGGGTTAGGGTGAGGGTTAGGGTACGGCTTAGGGTACGGGTTCGGGGAGGGGTTCGGGTAGGCCGTAGGGTATGGGTTAGGGTTTGGGTTAGGGTTAGTGTTAGGGTTAGGGCTCGGTTTAGGGTACGGGTTAGGATTAGGGTACGCGTTAGTGTTAGGGTAGGTGTTAGGGTTAGGGTACGCGATAGGGTGAGGTTAGTTATTAAGCCTATCCCACTCTCTAGATACCCCATACTACGTAAAGGAATATTATTTGGGGGTCCAGCCATGGAGAAGAGTTTAGACACGACGAGAAGATAAGGAACACACCCATTATCAAGAAATCACAATGTGATTCTCTTTTTAAACTGTTCCTTAAAACACTAGTGCTTAGGAAATCTATTGGAGGCAGAAGCAGTCAAGGGTAGCTTAGGGTTAGGGTTAGGGTTAGGGTGAGGGTTAGGGTATGGCTTAGGGTACGGGTTCGGGGAGGGGTTCGGGTAGGGCGTAGGGTATGGGTTAGGGTTAGGGTTAGGGTTAGTGTTAGGGTTAGGGCTCCGTTTAGGGTACGGGTTAGGATTAGGGTACGCGTTAGGGTTAGGGCAGGGTTTAGGGTTAGGGTACGCGTTAGGGTGGGGGTAGTTATTAAACCTATCACACTCTCTAGATACCCCTTAGCACGTAAAGGAATATTATTTGGGGGTCCAGCCATGGAGAAGAGTTTAGACACGAGGAGAAGATAAGGAACACACCCATTATCAAGAAATCACATTAGGATTCTCTTTTTAACCTGTTCCTTAAAACAATAGTGCTTAGGAAATCTATTGGAGGCAGAAGCAGTCAAGGGTAGCTTAGGGTTAGGGTTAGGGTTAGGGTGAGGGTTAGGGTACGGGTTAGGATTAGGGTACGCGTTAGTGTTAGGGTAGTGGTTAAGGTTAGGTTACGGTTTAGGGTGAGGGTAGTTATTAAACCTATCCCACTCTCTATATACTCCTTAGCACGTAAAGGAATATTATTTGGGGGTCCAGCCATGGAGAAGTGTTTAGACACTAGGAGAAGATAAGGAACACACCCATTATCAAGAAATCACAATATGATTCTCTTTTTAAACTGTTCCTTAAAACACTAGTGGTTAGGAAATCTATTGGAGGCAGAAGCAGTCAAGGGTAGCTTAGGGTTAGGGTTAGGGTGAGGGTTAGGGTACGGCTTAGGGTACGGGTTCGGGGAGGGGTTCGGGTAGGGCGTAGAGTATGTGTTAGGGTTAGGGTTAGGGTTAGTGTTAGGGTTAGGGCTCGGTTTAGGGTACGGGTTAGGATTAGGGTACGCGTTAGGGTTAGGATAGGGGTTAGGGTTAGGGTACGCGATAGGGTGAGGTTACTTATTAAACCTATCCCACTCTCTAGATACCCCTTAGTACGTAAAGGAATATTATTTGGAGGTCCAGCCATGGAGAAGAGTTTAGACACTAGGAGAAGATAAGGAACACACCCATTATCAAGAAATCACATTAGGATTCTCTTTTTAACCTGTTCCTTAAAACACTAGTGCTTAGGAAATCTATTGGAGGCAGAAGCCGTCAAGGGTAGCTTAGGGTTAGGGTTAGGGTTAGGGTGAGGGTTAGGGTACGGCTTACGATACGGGTTCGGGGAGGGGTTCGAGTAGGGCGTAGGGTATGGGTTAGGGTTAGGGTTAGGGCTAGTGTTAGGGTTAGGGCTCGGTTTAGGGTACGGGTTAGGATTAGGGTATGCGTTAGGGGTAGGGTAGGGGTTAGGGTTAGGGTAACGTTAGGGTGAGGGTAGTTATTAAACCTATCCCACTCTCTAGATACCCCTTAGCACGTAAAGGAATATTATTTGGGGGTCCAGCCATGGAGAAGCGTTTAGACACGAGGAGAAGATAAGGAACACACCCATTATCAAGAAATCACATTAGGATTCTCCTTTAAACCTGTTCCTTAAATCACTAGTGCTTAGGAAATCTATTGGAGGCAGAAGCCGTCAAGGGTAGCCTAGGGTTAGGGTTATGGTTAGGGTGAGGGTTAGGGTACGGCTTAGGGTACCGGTTCGGGGAGGGATTCGGGTAGGGCGTAGGGTATGGGTTAGAGTTAGGGTTAGGGTTAGTGTTAGGGTTAGGGCTCAGTTTAGGGTACGGGTTAGGATTAGGGTACGCGTTAGTGTTAGGGTAGGGGTTAGGGTTAGGGTACGCTTTAGGGTGAGGGTATTTATTAAACCTATCCCACTCTCTAGATACCCCTTAGCACGTAAAGGAATATTATTTGGGGGTCCAGCCATGGAGAAGAGTTTAGACACGAGGAGAAGATAAGGAACACACCCATTATCAAGAAATCACATTAGGATTCTCTTTTTAACCTGTTCCTTAAAACACTAGTGCTTAGGAAATCTATTGGAGGCAGAAGCCGTCAAGGGTTGCTTAAAGGTTAGGGTTAGGGTTAGGGTGAGGGTTAGGGTACGGGTTCAGGGAGGGGTTCGGGTAGGGCGTAGGGTATTGGTTAGGGTTAGGGTTAGGGCTAGTGTTAGGGTTAGGGCTCGGTTTAGGGTACGGGTTAGGATTAGGGTACGCGTTAGGGTTAGGGTAGGGGTTAGGGTTAGGGTTCGCGTTAGGGTGAGGGTAGTTATTAAACCTATCACACTCTCTAGATACCCCTTAGCACGTAAAGGAATATTATTTGGGGGTCCAGCCATGGAGCAGGGTTTAGACACTAGGAGAAGATAAGGAACACACCCATTATCAAGAAATCACAATATGATTCTCTTTTTAAACTGTTCCTTAAAACACTAGTGGTTAGGAAATCTATTGGAGGCAGAAGCAGTCAAGGGTAGCTTAGGGTTAGGGTTAGGGTTAGGGTGAGGGTTAGGGTACGGCTTAGGGTACGGGTTCGGGGAGGGTTTCGGGTAGGGCGTAGGGTATGGGTTAGGGTTAGGGTTAGGGTTAGTGTTAGGGTTAGGGCTCGGTTTAGGGTACGGGTTAGGATTAGGGTACTCGTTAGGGTTAGGGTAGCGGATAGGGTTAGGGTACGCGTTACGGTGAGGGTAGTTATTAAACCTATCACACTCTCTAGATACCCCTTAGCACGTAAAGGAATATTATTTGGGGCTCCAGCCATGGAGAAGAGTTTAGACACTAGGAGAAGATAAGGAACACACCCATTATCAAGAAATCACATTAGGATTCTCTTTTTAACATGTTACTTAAAACACTAGTGCTTAGGAAATCTATTGGAGGCACAAGCCGTCAAGGGTAGCTTAGGGTTAGGGTTAGGGTTAGGGTGAGGGTTAGGGTACGGCTTAGGGTACGGGTTCGGGGAGGGGTTCGGGTAGGGCGTAGGGTATGGGTTAGGGTTAGGGTTTGGGCTAGTGTTAGGGTTAGGGCTCGGTTTAGGGTACGGGTTAGGATTAGGGTACGCGCTAGGGTTAGGGTAGGGGTTAGGGTTAGGGTACGCGTTAGGGTGAGGGTAGTTATTAAACCTATCACACTCTCTAGATACCCCTTAACACATAAAGGAATATTATTTGGGGGTCCAGCCATGGAGAAGAGTTTAGACACGAGGAGAAGATAAGGAACACACCCATTATCAAGAAATCACATTAGGATTCTCTTTTTAACCTGTTACTTAAAACACTAGTGCTTAGGAAATCTATTGGAGGCACAAGCCGTCAAGGGTAGCTTAGGGTTAGGGTTAGGGTTAGGGTGAGGGTTAGGGTACGGCTTAGGTTACGGGTTCGGGGAGGGGTTCGGGTAGGGCGTAGGGTATGGGTTAGGGTTAGCGTTAGGGCTAGTGTTAGGGTTAGGGCTCGGTTTAGGGTACAGGTTAGTATTAGGGTACGCGTTAGGGTTAGGGTAGGGGTTAGGGTTAGTGTACACGTTCGGGTGAGGGTAGTTATTAAACCTATCCCACTCTCTAGATACCCCTTAGCACGTACAGGAATATTATAGGGGGTCCAGCCATGGAGAAGAGTTTAGACACTAGGAGAAGATAAGGAACACACCCATTATCACGAAATCACATTAGGATTCTCTTTTTAACCTGTTCTTAAAACACTAGTGCTTAGGAAATCTATTGGAGGCAGAAGCCGTCAAGGGTAGCTTAGGGTTAGGGTTAGGGTTAGGGTGAGGGTTAGGGTACGGCTTAGGGTACGGGTTCTCGGAGGGGTTCGGGTAGGGCGTAGGGTATGGGTTAGGGTTAGGGTTAGGGTTAGTGTTAGGGTTAGGGCTCGGTTTAGGGTACGGGTTAGGATTAGGGTACGCGTTTGTGTTAGGGTAGGTGTTAGGGTTAGGGTACGCGAGAGGGTGAGGTTAGTTATTAAACCTATCCCACTCTCTAGATACCCCTTAGTACGTAAAGGAATATTATTTGGGGGTCCAGCCATGGAGAAGAGTTTAGACACTAGGAGAAGATAAGGAACACACCCATTATCAAGAAATCACATTAGGATTCTCTTTTTAACCTGTTCCTTAAAACACTAGTGCTTAGGAAATCTATTGGAGGCAGAAGCAGTCAAGGGTAGCTTAGGGTTAGGGTTAGGGTTAGGGTGAGGGTTAGGGTATGGCTTAGGGTACGGGTTCGGGGAGGGGTTCGGGTAGGTCATAGGGTATGGGTTAGGGTTAGGGTTAGGGTTAGTGTTAGGGTTAGGGCTCGGTTTAGGGTACGGGTTAGGATTAGGGTACGTGTTAGGGTTAGGGTAGGGGTTATGGTTAGGGTACGCGTTACGGTGGGGGTAGTTATTAAACCTATCACACTCTCTAGATACCCCTTAGCACGTAAAGGACTATTATTTGGGGGTCCAGCCATGGAGAACAGTTTAGACACGAGGAGAAGATAAGGAACACACCCATTATCAAGAAATCACAATGTGATTCTCTTTTTAAACTGTTCCTTAAAACACTAGTGCTTAGGAAATCTATTGGAGGAAGAAGCAGTCAAGGGTAGCTTAGGGTTAGGGTGAGGGTTAGGTTACGGCTTAGTGTACGGGTTCGGGGAGGTGTTCGGTTAGGGCGTAGGGTATGGGTTAGGGTTACGGCTAGTGTTAGGGTTAGGTCTCGGTTTAGGGTAAAGGTTAGGATTAGGGTATGCGTTAGGGTTAGGGTAGGGTTTACGGTTAGTGTACGCGTTAGGGTGAGGGTAGTTATTAAACCTATCCCACTCTCTAGATACCCCTTAGCACGTAAAGGAATATTATTTGGGGGTCCAGCCATGGAGAAGAGTTTAGACACTAGGAAAAGATAAGGAAAACACCCATTATCAAGAAATCACAATATGATTCTCTTTTTAAACTGTTCCTTAAAACACTAGTGGTTAGGAAATCTATTGGAGGCAGAAGCTGTCAAGGGTAGCTTAGGGTTAGGGTTAGGGTTAGGGTACGGCTTAGGGTACGGGTTCGGGGAGGGGTTCGGGTTGGGCGTAGGGTATGGGTTAGAGTTAGGGTTAGGGTTAGTGTTAGGGTTAGGGCTCGGTTTAGGGTACGGGTTAGGATTAGGGTACTCGTTAGGGTTAGGGTAGGGGTTAGGGTTAGGGTACGCGTTAGGGTGAGGGTAGTTATTAAACCTATCACACTCTCTAGATACCACTTAGCACGTAAAGGAATATTATTTGGGGGTCCAGCCATGGAGAAGAGTTTAGACACTAGGAGAAGATAAGGAACATACCCATTATCACGAAATCACATTAGGATTCTCTTTTTAACCTGTTCCTTAAAACACTAGTGCTTAGGAAATCTATTGGAGGCCGAAGCAGTCAAGGGTAGCTTAGGGTTAGGGTGAGGGTTAGGGTGAGGGTTAGGGTACGGCTTAGGGTACGGGTTCGGGGAGGGGTTCGGGTAGGGCGTAGGGTATGTGTTAGGGTTAGGGTTAGGGCTAGTGTTAGGGTTAGGGCTCGGTTTAGGTTACGGGTTAGGATTAGGGTACGCGCTAGGGTTAGGGTAGGGGTTAGGGTTAGGGTACGCGTTAGGGTGAGGGTAGTTATTAAACCTATCACACTCTCTAGATACCCCTTAGCACGTAAAGGACTATTATTTGGGGGTCCAGCCATGGAGAAGAGTTTAGACACGAGGAGAAGATAAGGAACACACCCATTATCAAGAAATCACAATGTGATTCTCTTTTTAAACTGTTCCTTAAAACACTAGTGCTTAGGAAATCTATTGGAGGCAGAAGCCGTCAAGGGTAGCTTAGGGTTAGGGTTAGGGTTAGGGTGAGGGTTAGGGTACGGCTTAGGGTACGGGTTCGGGGAGGGGTTCGGCTAGGGCGTAGGTTATGGGTTAGGGTTAGGGTTAGGGCTAGTGTTAGGGTTAGGGCTCGGTTTAGGGTACAGGTTAGGATTAGGGTACGCGTTAGGGTTAGGGTAGGGGTTAGGGTTAGGGTACGCGTTAGGGTGAGGATAGTTATTAAACCTATCCCACTCTCTAGATACCCCTTAGCACGTAAAGGAATATTATTTGGGGGTCCAGCCATGGAGAAGAGTTTAGACACTAGGAGAAGATAAGGAACACACCCATTATCACGAAATCACATTAGGATTCTCTTTTTAACCTGTTCCTTAAAACACTAGTGCTTAGGAAATCTATTGGAGGCAGAAGCAGTCAAGGGTAGCTTAGGGTTAGGGTGAGGGTTAGGGTGAGGGTTAGGGTACGGCTTAGGGTACGGGTTCGGGGAGGGGTTCGGGTAGGGCGTAGGGTATGGGTTAGGGTTAGGGTTAGGGCTAGTGTTAGGGTTAGGGCTCGGTTTAGGGTACGGGTTAGGATTAGGGTACGCGTTAGGGTTCGGGTAGGGGTTAGGGTTAGGGTACGCGTTAGGGTGAGGGTAGTTATTAAACCTATCCCAATCTCTAGATACCCCTTAGCACGTAAAGGAATATTATTTGGGGGTCCAGCCATGGAGAAGAGTTTAGACACGAGGAGAAGATAAGGAACACACCCATTATCAAGAAATCACATTAGGATTCTCTTTTTAACCTGTTCCTTAAAACACTAGTGCTTAGGAAATCTATTGGAGGCAGAAGCCGTCAAGGGTAGCTTAGGGTTAGGGTTAGGGTTAGGGTGAGGGTTAGGGTACGGTTTAGGGAACGGGTTCAGGGAGGGGTTCGGGTAGGGCGTAGGGTATGGGTTAGGGTTAGGGTTAGAGTTAGTGTTAGGGTTACGACTCGGTTTAGGATATGGGTTAGGATTAGGGTACGCGCTAGGGTTAGGGTAGGGGTTAGGGTTAGGGTACGCGTTAGGGTGAGGGAGGTTATTAAACCTATCACACTCTCTAGATACCCCTTAGCACATAAAGGAATATTATTTGGGGGTCCAGCCATGGAGAAGAGTTTAGACACGAGGAGAAGACAAGGAACACACCCATTATCAAGAAATCACATTAGGATTCTCTTTTTAACATGTTCCTTAAAACACTAGTGCTTAGGAAATCTATTGGAGGCAGAAGCCGTCAAGGGTAGCTTAGGGTTAGGGTTAGGGTTAGGTTGAGGGTTAGGGTACGGCTTAGGGTACGGGTTCGGGGAGGTGTTCGGTTAGGGCGTAGGGTATGGGTTAGGGTTAGGGTTAGGGCTAGAGTTAGGGTTAGGGCTCGGTTTAGGGTACAGGTTAGGATTAGGGTACGCGTTAGGGTTAGGGTAGGGGTTAGGGTTAGTGTACGCGTTAGGGTGAGGGTAGTTATTAAACCTATCCCACTCTCTAGATACCCCTTAGCACGTACAGGAATATTATTGGGGGTCCAGCCATGGAGAAGAGTTTAGACACTAGGAGAAGATAAGGAACACACCCATTATCACGAAATCACATTAGGATTCTCTTTTTAAACTGTTCCTTAAAACACTAGTGCTTAGGAAATCTATTGCAGGCAGAAGCCGTCAAAGGTAGCTTAGGGTTAGGGTTAGGGTTAGGGTGAGGGTTAGGGTACGGCTTAGGGTACGGGTTCGGGGAGGGGTTCGGGTAGGCCGTAGGGTATGGGTTAGGGTTAGGGTTAGGGTTAGTGTTAGGGTTAGGGCTCGGTTTAGGGTACGGGTTAGGATTAGGGTACGCGTTAGTGTTAGGGTAGGTGTTAGGGTTAGGGTACGCGATAGGGTGAGGTTAGTTATTAAACCTATCCCACTCTCTAGATACCCCACAGTACGTAAAGGAATATTATTTGGGGGTCCAGCCATGGAGAAGAGTTTAGACACGACGAGAAGATAAGGAACACACCCATTATCAAGAAATCACAATGTGATTCTCTTTTTAAACTGTTCCTTAAAACACTAGTGCTTAGGAAATCTATTGGAGGCAGAAGCAGTCAAGGGTAGCTTAGGGTTAGGGTTAGGGTTAGGGTGAGGGTTAGGGTATGGCTTAGGGTACGGGTTCGGGGAGGGGTTCGGGTAGGGCGTAGGGTATGGGTTAGGGTTAGGGTTAGGGTTAGTGTTAGGGTTAGGGCTCGGTTTAGGGTACGGGTTAGGATTAGGGTACGCGTTAGGGTTAGGGCAGGATTTAGAGTTAGGGTACGCGTTAGGGTGGGGGTAGTTATTAAACCTATCCCACTCTCTACATACCCCTTAGCACGTAAAGGAATATTATTTGGGGGTCCAGCCATGGAGAAGAGTTTAGACACGAGGAGAAGATAAGGAACACACCCATTATCAAGAAATCACATTAGGATTCTCTTTTTAACCTGTTCCTTAAAACACTAGTGCTTAGGAAATCTATTGGAGGCAGAAGCAGTCAAGGGTAGCTTAGGGTTAGGGTTAGGGTTAGGGTGAGGGTTAGGGTACGGGTTAGGATTAGGGTACGCGTTAGTGTTAGGGTAGTGGTTAAGGTTAGGTTACGCTTTAGGGTGAGGGTAGTTATTAAACCTATCCCACTCTCTATATACCCCTTAGCACGTAAAGGAATATTATTTGGGGGTCCAGACATGGAGAAGGGTTTAGACACTAGGAGAAGATAAGGAACACACCCATTATCAAGAAATCACAATATGATTCTCTTTTTAAACTGTTCCTTAAAACACTAGTGGTTAGGAAATCTATTGGAGGCAGAAGCAGTCAAGGGTAGCTTAGGGTTAGGGTTAGGGTTAGGGTGAGGGTTAGGGTACGGCTTAGGGTACGGGTTCGGGGAGGGTTTCGGGTAGGGCGTAGGGTATGGGTTAGGGTTAGGGTTAGAGTTAGTGTTAGGGTTAGGGCTCGGTTTAGGGTTCGGGTTAGGATTAGGGTACTCGATAGGGTTAGGGTAGCGGTTACGGTTAGGGTACGCGTTAGGGTGAGGGTAGTTATTAAACCTATCCCACTCTCTAGATACCCCTTAGCACGTAAAGGAATATTATTTGGGGGTCCAGCCATGGAGAAGAGTTTAGACACGAGGAGAAGATAAGGAATACACCCTTTATCAAGAAATCACATTAGGATTCTCTTTTTAACCTGTTCCTTAAAACACTAGTGCTTAGGAAATCTATTGGAGGCAGAAGCCGTCAAGGGTAGCTTAGGGTTAGGGTTAGGGTTAGGGTGAGGGTTGGGTACGGCTTAGGGTACGGGTTCGGGGAGGGGTTCGGGTAGGGCGTAGAGTATGTGTTAGGGTTAGGGTTAGGGTTAGTGTTAGGGTTAGGGCTCGGTTTAGGGTACGGGTTAGGATTAGGGTACGCGTTAGGGTTAGGGTAGGGGTTAGGGTTAGGGTACGCGATAGGGTGAGGTTACTTATTAAACCTATCCCACTCTCTAGATACCCCTTAGGACGTAAAGGAATATTATTTGGGGGTCCAGCCATGGAGAAGAGTTTAGACACTAGGAGAAGATAAGGAACACACCCATTATCAAGAAATCACATTAGGATTCTCTTTTTAACCTGTTCCTTAAAACACTAGTGCTTAGGAAATCTATTGGAGGCAGAAGCAGTCAAGGGTAGCTTAGGGTTAGGGTTAGGGTTAGGGTGAGGGTTAGGGTACGGCTTAGGGTACGGGTTCGGGGAGGGTTTCGGGTAGGGCGTAGGGTATGGGTTAGGGTTAGGGTTAGGGTTAGTGTTAGGGTTTGGGCTCGGTTTAGGGTACGGGTTAGGATTAGGGTACTCGATAGGGTTAGGGTAGCGGTTAGGGTTAGGGTACGCGTTAGGGTGAGGGTAGTTATTAAACCTATCACACTCTCTAGATACCCCTTAGCACGTAAAGGAATATTATTTGGGGGTCCAGCCATGGAGAAGAGTTTAGACACTAGGAGAAGATAAGGAACACACCCATTATCACGAAATCACATTAGGATTCTCTTTTTAACCTGTTCCTTAAAACACTAGTGCTTAGGAAATCTATTGGAGGCAGAAGCAGTCAAGGGTAGCTTAGGTTTAGGGTTAGGGTTAGGGTGAGGGTTAGGGTATGGCTTAGGGTACGGGTTCGGTGAGGGGTTCGGGTAGGGCGTAGGGTATGGGTTAGGGTTAGGGTTAGGGTTAGTGTTAGGGTTAGGGCTCGGTTTAGGGTATGTGTTAGGTTTAGGGTACGCGTTAGGGTTAGGGTAGGGGTTAGGGTTAGGGTACGCGTTAGGGTGGGGGTAGTTATTAAACCTATCACACTCTCTAGATACCCCTTAGCACGTAAAGGAATATTATTTGGGGGTCCAGCCATGGAGAAGAGTTTAGACACTAGGAGAAGATAAGGAACACACCCATTATCACGAAATCACATTAGGATTCTCTTTTTAACCTGTTCCTTAAAACACTATTGCTTAGGAAATCTATTGGAGGCAGAAGCCGTCAAGGGTATCTTAGGGTTAGGGTTAGGGTTAGGTTGAGGGTTAGGGTACGGCTTAGGGTACGGGTTCGGGGAGGTGTTCGGGTAGGGCGTAGGGTATGGGTTAGGGTTAGGGTTAGGGCTAGAGTTAGGGTTAGGGCTCGGTTTAGGGTACAGGTTAGGATTAGGGTACGCTTTAGGGTTAGGGTAGGGGTTAGGGTTACTGTACGCGTTAGGGTGAGGGTAGTTATTAAACCTATCCCACTCTCTAGATACCCCTTAGCACGTACAGGAATATTATTGGGGGTCCAGCCATGGAGAAGAGTTTAGACACTAGGAGAAGATAAGGAACACACCCATTATCACGAAATCACATTAGGATTCTCTTTTTAACCTGTTCCTTAAAACACTAGTGCTTAGGAAATCTATTGGAGGCAGAAGCAGTCAAGGGTAGCTTAGGGTTAGGGTTAGGGTTAGGGTGAGGGTTAGGGTATGGCTTAGGGTACGGGTTCGGGGAGGGGTTCGGGTAGGGCGTAGGGTATGGGTTAGGGTTAGGGTTAGGGTTAGTGTTAGGGTTAGGGCTCGGTTTAGGGTACGGGTTAGGATTAGGGTACGCGTTAGGGTTAGGGCAGGGTTTAGGGTTAGGGTACGCGTTAGGGTGGGGGTAGTTATTAAACCTATCACACTCTCTAGATACCCCTTAGCACGTAAAGGAATATTATTTGGGGGTCCAGCCATGGAGAAGAGTTTAGACACGAGGAGAAGATAAGGAACACACCCATTATCAAGAAATCACATTAGGATTCTCTTTTTAACCTGTTCCTTAAAACACTAGTGCTTAGGAAATCTATTGGAGGCAGAAGCAGTCAAGGGGAGCTTAGGGTTAGGGTTAGGGTTAGGGTGAGGGTTAGGGTACGGCTTAGGGTACGGGTTCGGGGAGGGGTTCGGGTAGGGCGTAGGGTATGGGTTAGGGTTAGGGTTAGGGTTAGTGTTAGGGTTAGGGCTCGGTTTAGGGTACGGGTTAGGATTAGGGTACGCGTTAGGGTTCGGGTAGGGGTTAGGGTTAGGGTACGCGTTAGGGTGAGGGTAGTTATTAAACCTATCCCACTCTCTAGATACCCCTTAGCACGTAAAGGAATATTATTTGGGGGTCCAGCCATGGAGAAGAGTTTAGACACGAGGAGAAGATAAGGAACACACCCATTATCACGAAATCACATTAGGATTCTCTTTTTAACCTGTTCCTTAAAACACTAGTGCTTAGGAAATCTATTGGAGGCAGAAGCAGTCAAGGGTAGCTTAGGGTTAGGGTTAGGGTTAGGGTGAGGGTTAGGGTACGGCTTAGGATACGGGTTCGGGGAGGGGTTCGGGTAGGCCTTAGGGTATGGGTTAGGGTTAGGGTTAGGGTTAGTGTTAGGGTTAGGGCTCGGTTTAGGGTACGGGTTAGGATTAGGGTACGCGTTAGTGTTGGGGTAGTGGGTAGGGTTAGGGTACGCTTTAGGGTGAGGGTAGTAATTAAACATATCCCACTCTCTAGATACCCCTTAGCACGTAAAGGAATATTATTTGGGGGTCCAGCCATGGAGAAGGGTTTAGACACTAGGAGAAGATAAGGAACACACCCATTATCAAGAAATCACAATATGATTCTCTTTTTAAACTGTTCCTTAAAACACTAGTGGTTAGGAAATCTATTGGAGGCAGAAGCAGTCAAGGGTAGCTTAGGGTTAGGGTTAGGGTTAGGGTGAGGGTTAGGGTACGGCTTAGGGTACGGGTTCGGGGAGGGTTTCGGGTAGGGCGTAGGGTATGGGTTAGGGTTAGGGTTAGGGTTAGTGTTAGGGTTTGGGCTCGGTTTAGGGTACGGGTTAGGATTAGGGTACTCGATAGGGTTAGGGTAGCGGTTAGGGTTAGGGTACGCGTTAGGGTGAGGGTAGTTATTAAACCTATCACACTCTCTAGATACCCCTTAGCACGTAAAGGAATATTATTTGGGGGTCCAGCCATGGAGAAGAGTTTAGACACTAGGAGAAGATAAGGAACACACCCATTATCACGAAATCACATTAGGATTCTCTTTTTAACCTGTTCCTTAAAACACTAGTGCTTAGGAAATCTATTGGAGGCAGAAGCAGTCAAGGGTAGCTTAGGTTTAGGGTTAGGGTTAGGGTGAGGGTTAGGGTATGGCTTAGGGTACGGGTTCGGTGAGTGGTTCGGGTAGGGCGTAGGGTATGGGTTAGGGTTAGGGTTAGGGTTAGTGTTAGGGTTAGGGCTCGGTTTAGGGTATGGGTTAGGTTTAGGGTACGCGTTAGGGTTAGGGTAGGGGTTAGGGTTAGGGTACGCGTTAGGGTGGGGGTAGTTATTAAACCTATCACACTCTCTAGATACCCCTTAGCACGTAAAGGAATATTATTTGGGGGTCCAGCCATGGAGAAGAGTTTAGACACTAGGAGAAGATAAGGAACACACCCATTATCACGAAATCACATTAGGATTCTCTTTTTAACCTGTTCCTTAAAACACTATTGCTTAGGAAATCTATTGGAGGCAGAAGCCGTCAAGGGTAGCTTAGGGTTAGGGTTAGGGTTAGGGTGAGGGTTAGGGTACGGCTTAGGGTACGGGTTCGGGGAGGGGTTCGGGTAGGGCGTAGGGTATGGGTTAGGGTTAGGGTTAGGTTTAGTGTTAGGGTTAGGGCTCGGTTTAGGGTACGGGTTAGGATTAGGGTACGCGTTAGTGTTAGGGTAGGTGTTAGGGTTAGGGTACGCGATAGGGTGAGGGTAGTTATTAAACCTATCCCACTCTCTAGATACCCCTTAGCACGTAAAGGAATATTATTTGGGGGTCCAGCCATGGAGAAGAGTTTAGACACGAGGAGAAGATAAGGAACACACCCGTTATCAAGAAATAACATTAGGATTCTCTTTTAAACCTGTTCCTTAAATCACTAGTGCTTAGGAAATCTATTGGAGGAAGAAGCAGTCAAGGGTAGCTTAGGGTTAGGGTTAGGGTTAGGGTGAGGGTTAGGGTATGGCTTAGGGTACGGGTTCGGGGAGGGGTTCGGATAGGGCGTAGGGTATGGGTTAGGGTTAGGGTTAGGGTTAGTGTTAGGGTTAGGGCTCGGTTTAGGGTACGGGTTAGGATTAGGGTACGCGTTACGGTTAGGGTAGGGGTTAGGGTTAGGGTACGCGTTAGGGTGGGGGTAGTTATTAAACCTATCACACTCTCTAGATACCCCTTAGCACGTAAAGGAATATTATTTGGGGGTCCAGACATGGAGAAGAGTTTAGACACTAGGAGAAGATAAGGAACACACCCATTATTACGAAATCACATTAGGATTCTCTTTTTAACCTGTTCCTTAAAACACTAGTGCTTAGGAAATCTATTGGAGGCAGAAGCAGTCAAGGGTAGCTTAGGGTTAGGGTTAGGGTTAGGGTGAGGGTTAGGGTACGGCTTAGTGTACGGGTTCGGGGAGTGGTTCGGGTAGGGCGTAGGGTATGGGTTAGGGTTAGGGTTAGGGCTAGTGTTAGGGTTAGGGCTCGGTTTAGGGTACGGGTTAGGATTAGGGTACGCGTTAGTGTTCGGGTAGGGGTTATGGTTAGGGTACGCGTTAGTGTGAGGGTAGTTATTAAACCTATCCCACTCTCTAGATACCCCTTAGCACATAAAGGAATATTATTGGGGGGTCCAGCCATGGAGAAGAGTTTAGACACGAGGAGAATACAAGGAACACACCCATTATCAAGAAATCACATTAGGATTCTCTTTTTAACATGTTCCTTAAAACACTAGTGCTTAGGAAATCTATTGGAGGCAGAAGCCGTCAAGGGTAGCTTAGGGTTAGGGTTAGGGTTAGGGTTAGGGTGAGGGTTAGGGTACGGCTTAGGGTACGGGTTCGGTGAGGTGTTCGGGTAGGGCGTAGGGTATGGGTTAGGGTTAGGGTTAGGGCTAGTGTTAGGTTTAGGGCTCGGTTTAGGGTACGGGTTAGGATTAGGCTACGCGTTAGGGTTAGGGTAGGGGTTAGGGTTAGTGTATGCGTTAGGGTGAGGGTAGTTATTAAACCTATCCCACTCTCTAGATACCCCTTAGCACGTAAAGGAATATTATTGGGGGTCCAGCCATGGAGAAGAGTTTAGACACTAGGAGAATATAAGGAACACACCCATTATCACGAAATCACATTAGGATTCTCTTTTTAACCTGTTCCTTAAAACACTAGTGCTTAGGAAATCTATTGGAGGCAGAAGCAGTCAAGGGTAGCTTAGGGTTAGGGTTAGGTTTAGGGTGAGGGTTAGGGTATGGCTTAGGGTACGGGTTCGGGGAGGGGTTCGTGTAGGGCGTAGGGTATGGGTTAGGGTTAGGGTTAGGGTTAGTGTTAGGGTTAGGGCTCGGTTTAGGTTACGGTTTAGGATTAGGGTACGCGTTAGGGTTAGGGCAGGGGTTATGGTTAGGGTACGCGTTAGGGTGAGGGTAGTTATTAAACCTATCACACTCTCTAGATACCCCTTAGCACATAAAGGAATATTATTGGGGGGTCCAGCCATGGAGAAGAGTTTAGACACGAGGAGAAGACAAGGAACACACCCATTATCAAGAAATCACATTAGGATTCTCTTTTTAACATGTTCCTTAAAACACTAGTGCTTAGGAAATCTATTGGAGGCAGAAGCCGTCAAGGGTAGCTTAGGGTTAGGGTTAGGGTTAGGGTGAGGGTTAGGGTACGGCTTAGGGTACGGGTTCGGGGAGGTGTTCGGGTAGGGCGTAGGGTATGGGTTAGGGTTAGGGTTAGGGCTAGTGTTAGGTTTAGGGCTCGGTTTAGGGTACGGGTTAGGATTAGGCTACGCGTTAGGGTTAGGGTAGGGGTTAGGGTTAGTGTACGCGTTAGGGTGAGGGTAGTTATTAAACCTATCCCACTCTCTAGATACCCCTTAGCACGTAAAGGAATATTATTGGGGGTCCAGCCATGGAGAAGAGTTTAGACACTAGGAGAAGATAAGGAACACACCCATTATCAAGAAATCACATTAGGATTCTCTTTTTAACCTGTTCCTTAAAACACTAGTGCTTAGGAAATCTATTGGAGGCAGAAGCAGTCAAGGGTAGCTTAGGGTTAGGGTTAGGGTTAGGGTGAGGGTTAGGGTACGGCTTAGGGTACGGGTTTGGGGAGGGGTTCGGGTAGGGCGTAGGGTATGGGTTAGGGTTAGGGTTAGGGCTAGTGTTAGGGTTAGGGCTCGGTTTAGGGTACGGGTTAGGATTAGGGTACGCGTTAGGGTTAGGGTAGGGGTTAGGGTTAGGGTACGCGTTAGGGTGAGGGTAGTCATTAAACCTATCCCACTCTCTAGATACCCCTTAGCACGTAAAGGAATATTATTTGGGGGTCCAGCCATGGAGAAGAGTTTAGACACGAGGAGAAGATAAGGAACACACCCATTATCAAGAAATCACAATGTGATTCTCTTTTTAAAGTGTTCCTTAAAACACTAGTGCTTAGGAAATCTATTGGAGGCAGAAGCAGTCAAGGGTAGCTTAGGGTTAGGGTTAGGGTTAGGGTGAGGGTTAGGGTATGGCTTAGGGTACGGGTTCGGGGAGGGGTTCGGGTAGGGCGTAGGGTATGGGTTAGGGTTAGGGTTAGGGCTAGTGTTAGGGTTAGGGCTCGGTTTAGGGTACGGGTTAGGATTAGGGTGTGCGTTAGGGTTAGGGTAGGGGTTAGGGTTAGGATACGCGTTAGGGTGAGGAAAGTTATTAAACCTATCCCACTCTCTAGATACCGCTTAGCACGAAAAGGAATATTATTTGGGGGTCCAGCCATGGAGAAGAGTATAGACACGAGAAGATAAGGAACACACCCATTATCAAGAAATCACATTAGGATTCTCTTTTTAACCTGTTCCTTAAATCACTAGTGCTTAGGAAATCTATTGGAGGCAGAAGCCGTCAAGGGTAGCTTAGGGTTAGGGTTAGGGTTAGGGTGAGGGTTAGGGTACGGCTTAGGGTACGGGTTCGGGGAGGGGTTCGGGTAGGGCGTAGGGTATGGGTTAGAGTTAGGGTTAGGGTTAGTGTTAGGGTTAGGGCTCGGTTTAGGTTACGGGTTAGGATTAGGGTACGCGTTAGTGTTAGGGTAGGGGTTAGGGTTAGGGTACGCTTTAGGGTGCGGGTAGTTATTAAACCTATCCCACTCTCTAGATACCCCTTAGCACGTAAAGGAATATTATTTGGGGGTCCAGTCATGGAGATGGGTTTAGACACTAGGAGAAGATAAGGAACACACCCATTATCAAGAAATCACATTAGGATTCTCTTTTTAACCTGTTCCTTAAAACACTAGTGCTTAGGAAATCTATTGGAGGCAGAAGCAGTCAAGGGTAGCTTAGGGTTAGGGTTAGGGTTAGGGTGAGGGTTAGGGTATGGCTTAGGGTACGGGTTCGGGGAGGGGTTCGGGTAGGGCGTAGGCTATGGGTTAGGGTTAGGGTTAGGGTTAGTGTTAGGGTTAGGGCTCGGTTTAGGGTACGGGTTAGGATTAGAGTATGCGTTAGGTTTAGGGTAGGGGTTAGGGTTAGGGTACGCGTTAGGGTGAGGGTAGTTATTAAACCTATCCCACTCTCTAGATACCCCTTAGCACGTAAAGAAATATTATTTGGGGGTCCAGCCATGGAGAAGAGTTTAGACACGAGGAGAAGATAAGGAACACACCCATTATCAAGAAATCACATTAGGATTCTCTTTTTAACATGTTCCTTAAAACACTAGTGCTTAGGAAATCTATTGGAGGCAGAAGCCGTCAAGGGTAGCTTAGGGTTAGGGTTAGGGTTAGGGTGAGGGTTAGGGTACGGCTTAGGGTACGGTTTCGGGGAGGGGTTCGGGTAGGGCGTAGGGTATGTGTTAGGGTTAGGGTTAGGGCTAGTGTTAGGGTTAGGGCTCGGTTTAGGGTACAGGTTAGGATTAGGGTACGCGTTAGGGTTAGGGTAGGGGTTAGGGTTAGTGTACGCGTTCGGGTGAGGGTAGTTATTAAACCTATCCCACTCTCTAGATACCCCTTAGCACGTACAGGAATATTATTGGGGGTCCAGCCATGGAGAAGAGTTTAGACACTAGGAGAAGATAAGGAACACACCCATTATCACGAAATCACATTAGGATTCTCTTTTTAACCTGTTCCTTAAAACACTAGTGCTTAGGAAATCTATTGGAGGCAGAAGCAGTCAAGGGTAGCTTAGGGTTAGGGTTAGGGTTAGGGTGAGGGTTAGGGTACGGCTTAGGGTATGGGTTCGGGGAGGGGTTCGGGTAGGGCGTAGGGTATGGGTTAGGGTTAGGGTTAGGGTTAGTGTTAGGGTTAGGGCTCGGTTTAGGGTATGGGTTAGGATTAGGGTACGCGTTAGGGTTAGGGTAGGGGTTAGGGTTAGGGTACGCGTTAGGGTGCGGGTAGTTATTAAACCTATCACACTCTCTAGATACCCCTTAGCACGTAAAGGAATATTATTTGGGGGTCCAGCCATGGAGAAGACTTTAGACACTAGGAGAAGATAAGGAACACACCCATTATCACGAAATCACATTAGGATTCTCTTTTTAACCTGTTCCTTAAAACACTATTGCTTAGGAAATCTATTGGAGGCAGAAGCCGTCAAGGGTAGCTTAGGGTTAGGATTAGGGTTAGGGTGAGGGTTAGGGTAAGGCTTAGGGTACGGGTTCGGTGAGGGGTTCGGGTAGGGCGTAGGGTATGGGTTAGGGTTAGGGTTAGGGTTAGTGTTAGGGTTAGGGCTCGGTTTAGGGTACGGGTTAGGATCAGGGTACGCGTTAGTGTTAGGGTAGGTGTTAGGGTTAGGGTACGCGATAGCGTGAGGTTAATTATTAAACCTATCCCACTCTCTAGATACCCCTTAGTACGTAAAGGAATATTATTTGGGGGTCCAGCCATGGAGAAGAGTTTAGACACTAGGAGAAGATAAGGAACACACCCATTATCAAGAAATCACATTAGGATTCTCTTTTTAACCTGTTCCTTAAAACACTAGTGCTTAGGAAATCTATTGGAGGCAGAAGCAGTCAAGGGGAGCTTAGGGTTAGGGTTAGGGTTAGGGTGAGGGTTAGGGTACGGCTTAGGGTACGGGTTCGGGGAGGGGTTCGGGTAGGGCGTAGGGTATGGGTTAGGGTTAGGGTTAGGGCTAGTGTTAGGGTTAGGGCTCGGTTTAGGGTACGGGTTAGGATTAGGGTACGCGTTAGGGTTCGGGTAGGGGTTAGGGTTAGGATACGCGTTAGGGTGAGGGTAGTTATTAAACCTGTCCCACTCTCTAGATACCCCTTAGCACGTAAAGGAATATTATTTGGGGGTCCAGCCATGGAGAAGAGTTTAGACACGAGGAGAAGATAAGGAACACACCCATTATCACGAAATCACATTAGGATTCTCTTTTTAACCTGTTCCTTAAAACACTAGTGCTTAGGAAATCTATTGGAGGCAGAAGCAGTCAAGGGTAGCTTAGGGTTAGGGTTAGGGTTAGGGTGAGGGTTAGGGTACGGCTTAGGATACGGGTTCGGGGAGGGGTTCGGGTAGGCCGTAGGGTATGGGTTAGGGTTAGGGTTAGGGTTAGTGTTAGGGTTAGGGCTCGGTTTAGGGTACGGGTTAGTATTAGGGTACGCGTTAGTGTTGGGGTAGTGGTTAGGGTTAGGGTACGCTTTAGGGTGAGGGTAGTAATTAAACATATCCCACTCTCTAGATACCCCTTAGCACGTAAAGGAATATTATTTGGGGGTCCAGCCATGGAGAAGGGTTTAGACACTAGGAGAAGATAAGGAACACACCCATTATCAAGAAATCACAATATGATTCTCTTTTTAAACTGTTCCTTAAAACACTAGTGGTTAGGAAATCTATTGGAGGCAGAAGCAGTCAAGGGTAGCTTAGGGTTAGGGTTAGGGTTAGGGTGAGGGTTAGGGTACGGCTTAGGGTACGGGTTCGGGGAGGGTTTCGGGTAGGGCGTAGGGTATGGGTTAGGGTTAGGGTTAGGGTTAGTGTTAGGGTTTGGGCTCGGTTTAGGGTACGGGTTAGGATTAGGGTACTCGATAGGGTTAGGGTAGCGGTTAGGGTTAGGGTACGCGTTAGGGTGAGGGTAGTTATTAAACCTATCACACTCTCTAGATACCCCTTAGCACGTAAAGGAATATTATTTGGGGGTCCAGCCATGGAGAAGAGTTTAGACACTAGGAGAAGATAAGGAACACACCCATTATCACGAAATCACATTAGGATTCTCTTTTTAACCTGTTCCTTAAAACACTAGTGCTTAGGAAATCTATTGGAGGCAGAAGCAGTCAAGGGTAGCTTAGGTTTAGGGTTAGGGTTAGGGTGAGGGTTAGGGTATGGCTTAGGGTACGGGTTCGGTGAGGGGTTCGGGTAGGGCGTAGGGTATGGGTTAGGGTTAGGATTAGGGTTAGTGTTAGGGTTAGGGCTCGGTTTAGGGTATGGGTTAGGTTTAGGGTACGCGTTAGGGTTAGGGTAGGGGTTAGGGTTAGGGTACGCGTTAGGGTGGGGGTAGTTATTAAACCTATCACACTCTCTAGATACCCCTTAGCACGTAAAGGAATATTATTTGGGGGTCCAGCCATGGAGAAGAGTTTAGACACTAGGAGAAGATAAGGAACACACCCATTATCGCGAAATCACATTAGGATTCTCTTTTTAACCTGTTCCTTAAAACACTATTGCTTAGGAAATCTATTGGAGGCAGAAGCCGTCAAGGGTATCTTAGGGTTAGGGTTAGGGTTAGGTTGAGGGTTAGGATACGGCTTAGGGTACGGGTTCGGGGAGGTGTTCGGGTAGGGCGTAGGGTATGGGTTAGGGTTAGGGTTAGGGCTAGAGTTAGGGTTAGGGCTCGGTTTAGGGTACAGGTTAGGATTAGGGTACGCTTTAGGGTTAGGGTAGGGGTTAGGGTTACTGTACGCGTTAGGGTGAGGGTAGTTATTAAACCTATCCCACTCTCTAGATACCCCTTAGCACGTACAGGAATATTATTGGGGGTCCAGCCATGGAGAAGAGTTTAGACACTAGGAGAAGATAAGGAACACACGCATTATCACGAAATCACATTAGGATTCTCTTTTTAACCTGTTCCTTAAAACACTAGTGCTTAGGAAATCTATTGGAGGCAGAAGCAGTCAAGGGTAGCTTAGGGTTAGGGTTAGGGTTAGGGTGAGGGTTAGGGTATGGCTTAGGGTACGGGTTCGGGGAGGGGTTCGGGTAGGGCGTAGGGTATGGGTTAGGGTTAGGGTTAGGGTTAGTGTTAGGGTTAGGGCTCGGTTTAGGGTACGGGTTAGGATTAGGGTACGCGTTAGGGTTAGGGCAGGGTTTAGGGTTAGGGTACGCGTTAGGGTGGGGGTAGTTATTAAACCTATCACACTCTCTAGATACCCCTTAGCACGTAAAGGAATATTATTTGGGGGTCCAGCCATGGAGAAGAGTTTAGACACGAGGAGAAGATAAGGAACACACCCATTATCAAGAAATCACATTAGGATTCTCTTTTTAACCTGTTCCTTAAAACACTAGTGCTTAGGAAATCTATTGGAGGCAGAAGCAGTCAAGGGGAGCTTAGGGTTAGGGTTAGGGTTAGGGTGAGGGTTAGGGTACGGCTTAGGGTACGGGTTCGGGGAGGGGTTCGGGTAGGGCGTAGGGTATGGGTTAGGGTTAGGGTTAGGTTTAGTGTTAGGGTTAGGGCTCGGTTTAGGGTACGGGTTAGGATTAGGGTACGCGTTAGGGTTCGGGTAGGGGTTAGGGTTAGGGTACGCGTTAGGGTGAGGGTAGTTATTAAACCTATCCCACTCTCTAGATACCCCTTAGCACGTAAAGGAATATTATTTGGGGGTCCAGCCATGGAGACGAGTTTAGACACGAGGAGAAGATAAGGAACACACCCATTATCACGAAATCACATTAGGATTCTCTTTTTAACCTGTTCCTTAAAACACTAGTGCTTAGGAAATCTATTGGAGGCAGAAGCAGTCAAGGGTAGCTTAGGGTTAGGGTTAGGGTTAGGGTGAGGGTTAGGGTACGGCTTAGGATACGGGTTCGGGGAGGGGTTCGGGTAGGCCTTAGGGTATGGGTTAGGGTTAGGGTTAGGGTTAGTGTTAGGGTTAGGGCTCGGTTTAGGGTACGGGTTAGGATTAGGGTACGCGTTAGTGTTGGGGTAGTGGGTAGGGTTAGGGTACGCTTTAGGGTGAGGGTAGTAATTAAACATATCCCACTCTCTAGATACCCCTTAGCACGTAAAGGAATATTATTTGGGGGTCCAGCCATGGAGAATGGTTTAGACACTAGGAGAAGATAAGGAACACACCCATTATCAAGAAATCACAATATGATTCTCTTTTTAAACTGTTCCTTAAAACACTAGTGGTTAGGAAATCTATTGGAGGCAGAAGCAGTCAAGGGTAGCTTAGGGTTAGGGTTAGGGTTAGGGTGAGGGTTAGGGTACGGCTTAGGGTACGGGTTCGGGGAGGGTTTCGGGTAGGGCGTAGGGTATGGGTTAGGGTTAGGGTTAGGGTTAGTGTTAGGGTTTGGGCTCGGTTTAGGGTACGGGTTAGGATTAGGGTACTCGATAGGGTTAGGGTAGCGGTTAGGGTTAGGGTACGCGTTAGGGTGAGGGTAGTTATTAAACCTATCACACTCTCTAGATACCCCTTAGCACGTAAAGGAATATTATTTGGGGGTCCAGCCATGGAGAAGAGTTTAGACACTAGGAGAAGATAAGGAACACACCCATTATCACGAAATCACATTAGGATTCTCTTTTTAACCTGTTCCTTAAAACACTAGTGCTTAGGAAATCTATTGGAGGCAGAAGCAGTCAAGGGTAGCTTAGGTTTAGGGTTAGGTTTAGGGTGAGGGTTAGGGTATGGCTTAGGGTACGGGTTCGGTGAGTGGTTCGGGTAGGGCGTAGGGTATGGGTTAGGGTTAGGGTTAGGGTTAGTGTTAGGGTTAGGGCTCGGTTTAGGGTATGGGTTAGGTTTAGGGTACGCGTTAGGGTTAGGGTAGGGGTTAGGGTTAGGGTACGCGTTAGGGTGGGGGTAGTTATTAAACCTATCACACTCTCTAGATACCCCTTAGCACGTAAAGGAATATTATTTGGGGGTCCAGCCATGGAGAAGAGTTTAGACACTAGGAGAAGATAAGGAACACACCCATTATCACGAAATCACATTAGGATTCTCTTTTTAACCTGTTCCTTAAAACACTATTGCTTAGGAAATCTATTGGAGGCAGAAGCCGTCAAGGGTAGCTTAGGGTTAGGGTTAGGGTTAGGGTGAGGGTTAGGGTACGGCTTAGGGTACGGGTTCGGGGAGGGGTTCGGGTAGGGCGTAGGGTATGGGTTAGGGTTAGGGTTAGGTTTAGTGTTAGGGTTAGGGCTCGGTTTAGGGTACGGGTTAGGATTAGGGTACGCGTTAGTGTTAGGGTAGGTGTTAGGGTTAGGGTACGCGATAGGGTGAGGGTAGTTATTAAACCTATCCCACTCTCTAGATACCCCTTAGCACGTAAAGGAATATTATTTGGGGGTCCAGCCATGGAGAAGAGTTTAGACACGAGGAGAAGATAAGGAACACACCCGTTATCAAGAAATAACATTAGGATTCTCTTTTAAACCTGTTCCTTAAATCACTAGTGCTTAGGAAATCTATTGGAGGAAGAAGCCGTCAAGGGTAGCTTAGGGTTAGGGTTAGGGTTAGGGTTAGGGTGAGGGTTAGGGTACGGCTTAGGGTACGGGTTCGGTGAGGTGTTCGGGTAGGGCGTAGGGTATGGGTTAGGGTTAGGGTTAGGGCTAGTGTTAGGTTTAGGGCTCGGTTTAGGGTACGGGTTAGGATTAGGCTACGCGTTAGGGTTAGGGTAGGGGTTAGGGTTAGTGTATGCGTTAGGGTGAGGGTAGTTATTAAACCTATCCCACTCTCTAGATACCCCTTAGCACGTAAAGGAATATTATTGGGGGTCCAGCCATGGAGAAGAGTTTAGACACTAGGAGAATATAAGGAACACACCCATTATCACGAAATCACATTAGGATTCTCTTTTTAACCTGTTCCTTAAAACACTAGTGCTTAGGAAATCTATTGGAGGCAGAAGCAGTCAAGGGTAGCTTAGGGTTAGGGTTAGGTTTAGGGTGAGGGTTAGGGTATGGCTTAGGGTACGGGTTCGGGGAGGGGTTCGGGTAGGGCGTAGGGTATGGGTTAGGGTTAGGGTTAGGGTTAGTGTTAGGGTTAGGGCTCGGTTTAGGTTACGGTTTAGGATTAGGGTACGCGTTAGGGTTAGGGCAGGGGTTAGGGTTAGGATACGCGTTAGGGTGGGGGTAGTTATTAAACCTATCACACTCTCTAGATACCCCTTAGCACGTAAAGGAATATTATTTGGGGGTCCAGCCATGGAGAAGAGATTAGACACGAGGAGAAGATAAGGAACACACCCATTATCAAGAAATCACATTAGGATTCTCTTTTTAACCTGTTCCTTAAAACACTAGTGCTTAGGAAATCTATTGGAGGCAGAAGCAGTCAAGGGTAGCTTAGGGTTAGGGTTAGGTTTAGGGTGAGGGTTAGGGTACGGTTTAGGGTACGGGTTCAGGGAGGGGTTCGGGTAGGGCGTAGGGTATGGGTTAGGGTTAGGGTTATAATTAGTGTTAGGGTTAGGGCTCGGTTTAGGGTACGGTTTAGGATTAGGGTACGCGCTAGGGTTAGGGTAGCGGTTATGGTTAGGGTACGCGTTAGGGTGAGGGTAGTTATTAAACCTATCACACTCTCTAGATACCCCTTAGCACATAAAGGAATATTATTGGGGGGTCCAGCCATGGAGAAGAGTTTAGACACGAGGAGAAGACAAGGAACACACCCATTATCAAGAAATCACATTAGGATTCTCTTTTTAACATGTTCCTTAAAACACTAGTGCTTAGGAAATCTATTGGAGGCAGAAGCCGTCAAGGGTAGCTTAGGGTTAGGGTTAGGGTTAGGGTGAGGGTTAGGGTACGGCTTAGGGTACGGGTTCGGGGAGGTGTTCGGGTAGGGCGTAGGGTATGGGTTAGGGTTAGGGTTAGGGCTAGTGTTAGGTTTAGGGCTCGGTTTAGGGTACGGGTTAGGATTAGGCTACGCGTTAGGGTTAGGGTAGGGGTTAGGGTTAGTGTACGCGTTAGGGTGAGGGTAGTTATTAAACCTATCCCACTCTCTAGATACCCCTTAGCACGTAAAGGAATATTATTGGGGGTCCAGCCATGGAGAAGAGTTTAGACACTAGGAGAAGATAAGGAACACACCCATTATCAAGAAATCACATTAGGATTCTCTTTTTAACCTGTTCCTTAAAACACTAGTGCTTAGGAAATCTATTGGAGGCAGAAGCAGTCAAGGGTAGCTTAGGGTTAGGGTTAGGGTTAGGGTGAGGGTTAGGGTACGGCTTAGGGTACGGGTTTGGGGAGGGGTTCGGGTAGGGCGTAGGGTATGGGTTAGGGTTAGGGTTAGGGCTAGTGTTAGGGTTAGGGCTCGGTTTAGGGTACGGGTTAGGATTAGGGTACGCGTTAGGGTTAGGGTAGGGGTTAGGGTTAGGGTACGCGTTAGGGTGAGGGTAGTCATTAAACCTATCCCACTCTCTAGATACCCCTTAGCACGTAAAGGAATATTATTTGGGGGTCCAGCCATGGAGAAGAGTTTAGACACGAGGAGAAGATAAGGAACACACCCATTATCAAGAAATCACAATGTGATTCTCTTTTTAAAGTGTTCCTTAAAACACTAGTGCTTAGGAAATCTATTGGAGGCAGAAGCAGTCAAGGGTAGCTTAGGGTTAGGGTTAGGGTTAGGGTGAGGGTTAGGGTATGGCTTAGGGTACGGGTTCGGGGAGGGGTTCGGGTAGGGCGTAGGGTATGGGTTAGGGTTAGGGTTAAGGCTAGTGTTAGGGTTAGGGTTCGGTTTAGGGTACGGGTTAGGATTAGGGTGTGCGTTAGGGTTAGGGTAGGGGTTAGGGTTAGGATACGCGTTAGGGTGAGGAAAGTTATTAAACCTATCCCACTCTCTAGATACCGCTTAGCACGAAAAGGAATATTATTTGGGGGTCCAGCCATGGAGAAGAGTATAGACACGAGAAGATAAGGAACACACCCATTATCAAGAAATCACATTAGGATTCTCTTTTTAACCTGTTCCTTAAATCACTAGTGCTTAGGAAATCTATTGGAGGCAGAAGCCGTCAAGGGTAGCTTAGGGTTAGGGTTAGGGTTAGGGTGAGGGTTAGGGTACGGCTTAGGGTACGGGTTCGGGGAGGGGTTCGGGTAGGGCGTAGGGTATGGGTTAGAGTTAGGGTTAGGGTTAGTGTTAGGGTTAGGGCTCGGTTTAGGTTACGGGTTAGGATTAGGGTACGCGTTAGTGTTAGGGTAGGGGTTAGGGTTAGGGTACGCTTTAGGGTGCGGGTAGTTATTAAACCTATCCCACTCTCTAGATACCCCTTAGCACGTAAAGGAATATTATTTGGGGGTCCAGTCATGGAGATGGGTTTAGACACTAGGAGAAGATAAGGAACACACCCATTATCAAAAAATCACATTAGGATTCTCTTTTTAACCTGTTCCTTAAAACACTAGTGCTTAGGAAATCTATTGGAGGCAGAAGCAGTCAAGGGTAGCTTAGGGTTAGGGTTAGGGTTAGGGTGAGGGTTAGGGTATGGCTTAGGGTACGGGTTCGGGGAGGGGTTCGGGTAGGGCGTAGGCTATGGGTTAGGGTTAGGGTTAGGGTTAGTGTTAGGGTTAGGGCTCGGTTTAGGGTACGGGTTAGGATTAGAGTATGCGTTAGGTTTAGGGTAGGGGTTAGGGTTAGGGTACGCGTTAGGGTGAGGGTAGTTATTAAACCTATCCCACTCTCTAGATACCCCTTAGCACGTAAAGAAATATTATTTGGGGGTCCAGCCATGGAGAAGAGTTTAGACACGAGGAGAAGATAAGGAACACACCCATTATCAAGAAATCACATTAGGATTCTCTTTTTAACATGTTCCTTAAAACACTAGTGCTTAGGAAATCTATTGGAGGCAGAAGCCGTCAAGGGTAGCTTAGGGTTAGGGTTAGGGTTAGGGTGAGGGTTAGGGTACGGCTTAGGGTACGGGTTCGGGGAGGGGTTCGGGTAGGGCGTAGGGTATGTGTTAGGGTTAGGGTTAGGGCTAGTGTTAGGGTTAGGGCTCGGTTTAGGGTACAGGTTAGGATTAGGGTACGCGTTAGGGTTAGGGTAGGGGTTAGGGTTAGTGTACGCGTTCGGGTGAGGGTAGTTATTAAACCTATCCCACTCTCTAGATACCCCTTAGCACGTACAGGAATATTATTGGGGGTCCAGCCATGGAGAAGAGTTTAGACACTAGGAGAAGATAAGGAACACACCCATTATCACGAAATCACATTAGGATTCTCTTTTTAACCTGTTCCTTAAAACACTAGTGCTTAGGAAATTTATTGGAGGCAGAAGCAGTCAAGGGTAGCTTAGGGTTAGGGTTAGGGTTAGGGTGAGGGTTAGGGTACGGCTTAGGGTACGGGTTCGGGGAGGGGTTCGGGTAGGGCGTAGGGTATGGGTTAGGGTTAGGGTTAGGGTTAGTGTTAGGGTTAGGGCTCGGTTTAGGGTATGGGTTAGGATTAGGGTACGCGTTAGGGTTAGGGTAGGGGTTAGGGTTAGGGTACGCGTTAGGGTGCGGGTAGTTATTAAACCTATCACACTCTCTAGATACCCCTTAGCACGTAAAGGAATATTATTTGGGGGTCCAGCCATGGAGAAGACTTTAGACACTAGGAGAAGATAAGGAACACACCCATTATCACGAAATCACATTAGGATTCTCTTTTTAACCTGTTCCTTAAAACACTAGTGCTTAGGAAATCTATTGGAGGCAGAAGCCGTCAAGGGTAGCTTAGGGTTAGGATTAGGGTTAGGGTGAGGGTTAGGGTAAGGCTTAGGGTACGGGTTCGGTGAGGGGTTCGGGTAGGGCGTAGGGTATGGGTTAGGGTTAGGGATAGGGTTAGTGTTAGGGTTAGGGCTCGGTTTAGGGTACGGGTTAGGATTAGGGTACGCGTTAGTGTTAGGGTAGGTGTTAGGGTTAGGGTACGCGATAGCGTGATGTTAATTATTAAACCTATCCCACTCTCTAGATACCCCTTAGTACGTAAAGGAATATTATTTGGGGGTCCAGCCATGGAGAAGAGTTTAGACACTAGTAGAAGATAAGGAACACACCCATTATCAAGAAATCACATTAGGATTCTCTTTTTAACCTGTTCCTTAAAACACTAGTGCTTAGGAAATCTATTGGAGGCAGAAGCAGTCAAGGGTAGCTTAGGGTTAGGGTTAGGGTTAGGGTGCGGGTTAGGGTATGGCTTAGGGTACGGGTTCGGGGAGGGTTTCGGGTAGGGCGTAGGGTATGGGTTAGGGTTAGGGTTAGGGTTAGTGTTAGGGTTAGGGCTCGGTTTAGGGTACGGGTTAGGATTAGGGTACGCGTTAGGGTTAGGTTAGGGGTTATGGTTAGGGTACGCGTTAGGGTGAGGGTAGTTATTAAACCTATCCCACTCTCTAGATACCCCTTAGCACGTAAAGGACTATTATTTGGGGGTCCAGCCATGGAGAAGAGTTTAGACACGAGGAGAAGATAAGGAACACACCCATTACCAAGAAATCACAATGTGATTCTCTTTTTAAACTGTTCCTTAAAACACTAGTGCTTAGGAAATCTATTGGAGGCAGAAGCAGTCAAGGGTAGCTTAGGGTTAGGGTTAGGGTTAGGGTGAGGGTGAGGGTTAGGGTACGGCTTAGGGTACGGGTTCGGGGAGGGGTTCGGGTAGGGCGTATGGTATGGGTTAGGGTTAGGGTTAGGGTTAGTGTTAGGGTTAGGGCTCGGTTTAGGGTACGGGTTAGGATTAGGGTACGCGTAAGTGTTAGGGTAGTGGTTAGGGTTAGGGTACGCTTTAGGGTGAGGGTAGTTATTAAACCTATCACACTCTCTAGATACCCCTTAGCACGTAAAGGAATATTATTTGGGGGTCCAGCCATGGAGAAGAATTTAGACACTAGGAGAAGATAAGGAACACACCCATTATCAAGAAATCACAATATGATTCTCTTTTTAAACTGTTCCTTAAAACACTAGTGCTTAGGAAATCTATTGGAGGCAGAAGCAGTCAAGGGTAGCTTAGGGTTAGGGTTAGGGTTAGGTTGAGGGTTAGGGTATGGCTTAGGGTACGGGTTCGGGGAGGGGTTCGGGTAGGGCGTTGGGTATGGGTTAGGGTTAGGGTTAGGTTATTGTTAGGGTTAGGGCTCGGTTTAGGGTACGGGTTAGGATTAGGGTACGCGTTAGGGTTCGGGTAGGGGTTAGGGTTAGGGTACGCGTTAGTGTGAGGGTAGTTATTAAACCTATCCCACTCTCTAGATACCCCTTAGCACGTAAAGGAATATTATTTGGGAGTACAGCCATGGAGAAGAGTTTAGACACGAGGAGAAGATAAGGAACACACCCATTATCAAGAAATCACATTAGGATTCTCTTTTTAACCTGTTCCTTAAAACACTAGTGCTTAGGAAATCTATTGGAGGCAGAAGCCGTCAAGGGTAGCTTAGGGTTAGGGTTAGGGTTAGGGTGAGGGTTAGGGTACGGTTTAGGGTACGGGTTCAGGGAGGGGTTCGGGTAGGGCGTAGGGTATGGGTTAGGGTTAGGGTTAGAGTTAGTGTTAGGGTTAGGGCTTGGTTTAGGGTACGGGTTAGGATTAGGGTACGCGCTAGGGTTAGGGTAGGGGTTATGGTTAGGGTACGCGTTAGGGTGAGGGTAGTTATTAAACCTATCACACTATCTAGATACCCCTTAGCACATAAAGGAATATTATTTGGGGGTCCAGCCATGGAGAAGAGTTTAGACACGAGGAGAAGACAAGGAACACACCCATTATCAAGAAATCATATTAGGATTCTCTTTTTAACATGTTCCTTAAAACACTAGTGCTTAGGAAATCTATTGGAGGCAGAAGCCGTCAAGGGTAGCTTAGGGTTAGGGTTAGGGTTAGGATGAGGGTTAGGGTACGGCTTAGGGTACGGGTTCGGGGAGGTGTTCGGGTAGGGCGTAGGGTATGGGTTAGGGTTAGGGTTAGGGCTAGTGTTAGGTTTAGGGCTCGGTTTAGGGAACGGGTTAGGATTAGGGTACGCGATAGGGTTAGGGTAGGGGTTAGGGTTAGTGTACGCGTTAGGGTGAGGGTAGTTATTAAACCTATCCCACTCTCTAGATACCCCTTAGCACGTAAAGGAATATTATTGGGGGTCCAGCCATGGAGAAGAGTTTAGACACGAGGAGAAGATAAGGAACACACCCATTATCAAGAAATCACATTAGGATTCTCTTTTTAACCTGTTCCTTAAAACACTAGTGCTTAGGAAATCTATTGGAGGCAGAAGCAGTAAAGGGTAGCTTAGGGTTAGGGTTAGGGTTAGGGTGAGGGTTAGGGTTCGGCTTAGGGTACGGGTTCGGGGACGGGTTCGGGTAGGGCGTAGGGTACGGGTTAGGGTTAGGGTTAGGGCTAGTGTTAGGGTTAGGGCACGGTTTAGGGTACGGGTTAGGATTAGGGTACGCGTTAGGGTTAGGGTAGGGGTTAGGGTTAGGGTACGCGTTAGGGTGGGGGTAGTTATTAAACCTATCACACTCTCTAGATACCCCTTAGCACGTAAAGGAATATTATCTGGGGGTCCAGCCATGGAGAAGAGTTTAGACACTAGGAGAAGATAAGGAACACACCCATTATCACGAAATCACATTAGGATTCTCTTTTTAACCTGTTCCTTAAAACACTAGTGCTTAGGAAATCTATTGGAGGCAGAAGCCGTCAAGGGTAGCTTAGGGTTAGGGTTAGGGTTAGGGTGAGGGTTAGGGTACGGCTTAGGGTACGGGTTTGGGGAGGGTTTCGGGTAGGGAGTAGGGTATGGGTTAGGGTTAGGGTTAGGGTTAGTGTTAGGGTTAGGGCTCGGTTTAGGGTACGGGTTAGGATTAGGGTACGCGTTAGTGTTAGGGTAGGTGTTAGGGTTAGGGTACGCGATAGGGTGAGGTTAGTTACTAAACCTATCCCACTCTCTAGATACCCCTTAGTATGTAAAGGAATATTATTTGGGGGTCCAGCCATGGAGAAGAGTTTAGACACTAGGAGAAGATAAGGAACACACCCATTATCAAGAAATCACATTAGGATTCTCTTTTTAACCTGTTCCTTAAAACACTAGTGCTTAGGAAATCTATTGGAGGCAGAAGCCGTCAAGGGTAGCTTAGGGTTAGGGTTAGGGTTAGGGTGAGGGTTAGGGTATGGCTTAGGGTACGGGTTCGGGGAGGGGTTCGGGTAGGGCGTAGGGTATGGGTTAGGGTTAGGGTTAGGGTTAGTGTTAGGGTTAGGGCTCGGTTTAGGGTACGGGTTAGGATTAGGGTACGCGTTAGGGTTAGGGTAGGGGTTAGGGTTAGGGTACGCGTTAGGGTGGGGGTAGTTATTAAACCTATCACACTCTCTAGATACCCCTTAGCACGTAAAGGACTATTATTTGGGGGTCCAGCCATGGAGAAGAGTTTAGACACTAGGAGAAGATAAGGAACACACCCATTATCACGAAATCACATTAGGATTCTCTTTTTAACCTGTTCCTTAAAACACTAGTGCTTAGGAAATCTATTGGAGGCAGAAGCCGTCAAGGGTAGCTTAGGGTTAGGATTAGGGTTAGGGTGAGGGTTAGGGTAAGGCTTAGGGTACGGGTTCGGTGAGGGGTTCGGGTAGGGCGTAGGGTATGGGTTAGGGTTAGGGATAGGGTTAGTGTTAGGGTTAGGGCTCGGTTTAGGGTACGGGTTAGGATTAGGGTACGCGTTAGTGTTAGGGTAGGTGTTAGGGTTAGGGTACGCGATAGCGTGAGGTTAATTATTAAACCTATCCCACTCTCTAGATACCCCTTAGTACGTAAAGGAATATTATTTGGGGGTCCAGCCATGGAGAAGAGTTTAGACACTAGGAGAAGATAAGGAACACACCCATTATCAAGAAATCACATTAGGATTCTCTTTTTAACCTGTTCCTTAAAACACTAGTGCTTAGGAAATCTATTGGAGGCAGAAGCAGTCAAGGGTAGCTTAGGGTTAGGGTTAGGGTTAGGGTGCGGGTTAGGGTATGGCTTAGGGTACGGGTTCGGGGAGGGTTTCGGGTAGGGCGTAGGGTATGGGTTAGGGTTAGGGTTAGGGTTAGTGTTAGGGTTAGGGCTCGGTTTAGGGTACGGGTTAGGATTAGGGTACGCGTTAGGGTTAGGTTAGGGGTTATGGTTAGGGTACGCGTTAGGGTGAGGGTAGTTATTAAACCTATCCCACTCTCTAGATACCCCTTAGCACGTAAAGGACTATTATTTGGGGGTCCAGCCATGGAGAAGAGTTTAGACACGAGGAGAAGATAAGGAACACACCCATTACCAAGAAATCACAATGTGATTCTCTTTTTAAACTGTTCCTTAAAACACTAGTGCTTAGGAAATCTATTGGAGGCAGAAGCAGTCAAGGGTAGCTTAGGGTTAGGGTTAGGGTTAGGGTGAGGGTTAGGGTACGGCTTAGGGTACGGGTTCGGGGAGGGGTTCGGGTAGGGCGTATGGTATGGGTTAGGGTTAGGGTGAGGGTTAGTGTTAGGGTTAGGGCTCGGTTTAGGGTACGGGTTAGGATTAGGGTACGCGTAAGTGTTAGGGTAGTGGTTAGGGTTAGGGTACGCTTTAGGGTGAGGGTAGTTATTAAACCTATCACACTCTCTAGATACCCCTTAGCACGTAAAGGAATATTATTTGGGGGTCCAGCCATGGAGAAGAGTTTAGACACTAGGAAAAGATAAGGAACACACCCATTATCAAGAAATCCCAATATGATTCTCTTTTTAAACTGTTCCTTAAAACACTAGTGGTTAGGAAATCTATTGGAGGCAGAAGCAGTCAAGGGTAGCTTAGGTTTAGGGTTAGGTTTAGGGTGAGGGTTAGGGTATGGCTTAGGGTACGGGTTCGGTGAGTGGTTCGGGTAGGGCGTAGGGTATGGGTTAGGGTTAGGGTTAGGGTTAGTGTTAGGGTTAGGGCTCGGTTTAGGGTATGGGTTAGGTTTAGGGTACGCGTTAGGGTTAGGGTAGGGGTTAGGGTTAGGGTACGCGTTAGGGTGGGGGTAGTTATTAAACCTATCACACTCTCTAGATACCCCTTAGCACGTAAAGGAATATTATTTGGGGGTCCAGCCATGGAGAAGAGTTTAGACACTAGGAGAAGATAAGGAACACACCCATTATCACGAAATCACATTAGGATTCTCTTTTTAACCTGTTCCTTAAAACACTATTGCTTAGGAAATCTATTGGAGGCAGAAGCCGTCAAGGGTAGCTTAGGGTTAGGGTTAGGGTTAGGGTGAGGGTTAGGGTACGGCTTAGGGTACGGGTTCGGGGAGGGGTTCGGGTAGGGCGTAGGGTATGGGTTAGGGTTAGGGTTAGGTTTAGTGTTAGGGTTAGGGCTCGGTTTAGGGTACGGGTTAGGATTAGGGTACGCGTTAGTGTTAGGGTAGGTGTTAGGGTTAGGGTACGCGATAGGGTGAGGGTAGTTATTAAACCTATCCCACTCTCTAGATACCCCTTAGCACGTAAAGGAATATTATTTGGGGGTCCAGCCATGGAGAAGAGTTTAGACACGAGGAGAAGATAAGGAACACACCCGTTATCAAGAAATAACATTAGGATTCTCTTTTAAACCTGTTCCTTAAATCACTAGTGCTTAGGAAATCTATTGGAGGAAGAAGCAGTCAAGGGTAGCTTAGGGTTAGGGTTAGGGTTAGGGTGAGGGTTAGGGTATGGCTTAGGGTACGGGTTCGGGGAGGGGTTCGGATAGGGCGTAGGGTATGGGTTAGGGTTAGGGTTAGGGTTAGTGTTAGGGTTAGGGCTCGGTTTAGGGTACGGGTTAGGATTAGGGTACGCGTTACGGTTAGGGTAGGGGTTAGGGTTAGGGTACGCGTTAGGGTGGGGGTAGTTATTAAACCTATCACACTCTCTAGATACCCCTTAGCACGTAAAGGAATATTATTTGGGGGTCCAGACATGGAGAAGAGTTTAGACACTAGGAGAAGATAAGGAACACACCCATTATTACGAAATCACATTAGGATTCTCTTTTTAACCTGTTCCTTAAAACACTAGTGCTTAGGAAATCTATTGGAGGCAGAAGCAGTCAAGGGTAGCTTAGGGTTAGGGTTAGGGTTAGGGTGAGGGTTAGGGTACGGCTTAGTGTACGGGTTCGGGGAGTGGTTCGGGTAGGGCGTAGGGTATGGGTTAGGGTTAGGGTTAGGGCTAGTGTTAGGGTTAGGGCTCGGTTTAGGGTACGGGTTAGGATTAGGGTACGCGTTAGTGTTCGGGTAGGGGTTATGGTTAGGGTACGCGTTAGTGTGAGGGTAGTTATTAAACCTATCCCACTCTCTAGATACCCCTTAGCACATAAAGGAATATTATTGGGGGGTCCAGCCATGGAGAAGAGTTTAGACACGAGGAGAATACAAGGAACACACCCATTATCAAGAAATCACATTAGGATTCTCTTTTTAACATGTTCCTTAAAACACTAGTGCTTAGGAAATCTATTGGAGGCAGAAGCCGTCAAGGGTAGCTTAGGGTTAGGGTTAGGGTTAGGGTTAGGGTGAGGGTTAGGGTACGGCTTAGGGTACGGGTTCGGTGAGGTGTTCGGGTAGGGCGTAGGGTATGGGTTAGGGTTAGGGTTAGGGCTAGTGTTAGGTTTAGGGCTCGGTTTAGGGTACGGGTTAGGATTAGGCTACGCGTTAGGGTTAGGGTAGGGGTTAGGGTTAGTGTATGCGTTAGGGTGAGGGTAGTTATTAAACCTATCCCACTCTCTAGATACCCCTTAGCACGTAAAGGAATATTATTGGGGGTCCAGCCATGGAGAAGAGTTTAGACACTAGGAGAATATAAGGAACACACCCATTATCACGAAATCACATTAGGATTCTCTTTTTAACCTGTTCCTTAAAACACTAGTGCTTAGGAAATCTATTGGAGGCAGAAGCAGTCAAGGGTAGCTTAGGGTTAGGGTTAGGTTTAGGGTGAGGGTTAGGGTATGGCTTAGGGTACGGGTTCGGGGAGGGGTTCGTGTAGGGCGTAGGGTATGGGTTAGGGTTAGGGTTAGGGTTAGTGTTAGGGTTAGGGCTCGGTTTAGGTTACGGTTTAGGATTAGGGTACGCGTTAGGGTTAGGGCAGGGGTTATGGTTAGGGTACGCGTTAGGGTGAGGGTAGTTATTAAACCTATCACACTCTCTAGATACCCCTTAGCACATAAAGGAATATTATTGGGGGGTCCAGCCATGGAGAAGAGTTTAGACACGAGGAGAAGACAAGGAACACACCCATTATCAAGAAATCACATTAGGATTCTCTTTTTAACATGTTCCTTAAAACACTAGTGCTTAGGAAATCTATTGGAGGCAGAAGCCGTCAAGGGTAGCTTAGGGTTAGGGTTAGGGTTAGGGTGAGGGTTAGGGTACGGCTTAGGGTACGGGTTCGGGGAGGTGTTCGGGTAGGGCGTAGGGTATGGGTTAGGGTTAGGGTTAGGGCTAGTGTTAGGTTTAGGGCTCGGTTTAGGGTACGGGTTAGGATTAGGCTACGCGTTAGGGTTAGGGTAGGGGTTAGGGTTAGTGTACGCGTTAGGGTGAGGGTAGTTATTAAACCTATCCCACTCTCTAGATACCCCTTAGCACGTAAAGGAATATTATTGGGGGTCCAGCCATGGAGAAGAGTTTAGACACTAGGAGAAGATAAGGAACACACCCATTATCAAGAAATCACATTAGGATTCTCTTTTTAACCTGTTCCTTAAAACACTAGTGCTTAGGAAATCTATTGGAGGCAGAAGCAGTCAAGGGTAGCTTAGGGTTAGGGTTAGGGTTAGGGTGAGGGTTAGGGTACGGCTTAGGGTACGGGTTTGGGGAGGGGTTCGGGTAGGGCGTAGGGTATGGGTTAGGGTTAGGGTTAGGGCTAGTGTTAGGGTTAGGGCTCGGTTTAGGGTACGGGTTAGGATTAGGGTACGCGTTAGGGTTAGGGTAGGGGTTAGGGTTAGGGTACGCGTTAGGGTGAGGGTAGTCATTAAACCTATCCCACTCTCTAGATACCCCTTAGCACGTAAAGGAATATTATTTGGGGGTCCAGCCATGGAGAAGAGTTTAGACACGAGGAGAAGATAAGGAACACACCCATTATCAAGAAATCACAATGTGATTCTCTTTTTAAAGTGTTCCTTAAAACACTAGTGCTTAGGAAATCTATTGGAGGCAGAAGCAGTCAAGGGTAGCTTAGGGTTAGGGTTAGGGTTAGGGTGAGGGTTAGGGTATGGCTTAGGGTACGGGTTCGGGGAGGGGTTCGGGTAGGGCGTAGGGTATGGGTTAGGGTTAGGGTTAGGGCTAGTGTTAGGGTTAGGGCTCGGTTTAGGGTACGGGTTAGGATTAGGGTGTGCGTTAGGGTTAGGGTAGGGGTTAGGGTTAGGATACGCGTTAGGGTGAGGAAAGTTATTAAACCTATCCCACTCTCTAGATACCGCTTAGCACGAAAAGGAATATTATTTGGGGGTCCAGCCATGGAGAAGAGTATAGACACGAGAAGATAAGGAACACACCCATTATCAAGAAATCACATTAGGATTCTCTTTTTAACCTGTTCCTTAAATCACTAGTGCTTAGGAAATCTATTGGAGGCAGAAGCCGTCAAGGGTAGCTTAGGGTTAGGGTTAGGGTTAGGGTGAGGGTTAGGGTACGGCTTAGGGTACGGGTTCGGGGAGGGGTTCGGGTAGGGCGTAGGGTATGGGTTAGAGTTAGGGTTAGGGTTAGTGTTAGGGTTAGGGCTCGGTTTAGGTTACGGGTTAGGATTAGGGTACGCGTTAGTGTTAGGGTAGGGGTTAGGGTTAGGGTACGCTTTAGGGTGCGGGTAGTTATTAAACCTATCCCACTCTCTAGATACCCCTTAGCACGTAAAGGAATATTATTTGGGGGTCCAGTCATGGAGATGGGTTTAGACACTAGGAGAAGATAAGGAACACACCCATTATCAAGAAATCACATTAGGATTCTCTTTTTAACCTGTTCCTTAAAACACTAGTGCTTAGGAAATCTATTGGAGGCAGAAGCAGTCAAGGGTAGCTTAGGGTTAGGGTTAGGGTTAGGGTGAGGGTTAGGGTATGGCTTAGGGTACGGGTTCGGGGAGGGGTTCGGGTAGGGCGTAGGCTATGGGTTAGGGTTAGGGTTAGGGTTAGTGTTAGGGTTAGGGCTCGGTTTAGGGTACGGGTTAGGATTAGAGTATGCGTTAGGTTTAGGGTAGGGGTTAGGGTTAGGGTACGCGTTAGGGTGAGGGTAGTTATTAAACCTATCCCACTCTCTAGATACCCCTTAGCACGTAAAGAAATATTATTTGGGGGTCCAGCCATGGAGAAGAGTTTAGACACGAGGAGAAGATAAGGAACACACCCATTATCAAGAAATCACATTAGGATTCTCTTTTTAACATGTTCCTTAAAACACTAGTGCTTAGGAAATCTATTGGAGGCAGAAGCCGTCAAGGGTAGCTTAGGGTTAGGGTTAGGGTTAGGGTGAGGGTTAGGGTACGGCTTAGGGTACGGTTTCGGGGAGGGGTTCGGGTAGGGCGTAGGGTATGTGTTAGGGTTAGGGTTAGGGCTAGTGTTAGGGTTAGGGCTCGGTTTAGGGTACAGGTTAGGATTAGGGTACGCGTTAGGGTTAGGGTAGGGGTTAGGGTTAGTGTACGCGTTCGGGTGAGGGTAGTTATTAAACCTATCCCACTCTCTAGATACCCCTTAGCACGTACAGGAATATTATTGGGGGTCCAGCCATGGAGAAGAGTTTAGACACTAGGAGAAGATAAGGAACACACCCATTATCACGAAATCACATTAGGATTCTCTTTTTAACCTGTTCCTTAAAACACTAGTGCTTAGGAAATCTATTGGAGGCAGAAGCAGTCAAGGGTAGCTTAGGGTTAGGGTTAGGGTTAGGGTGAGGGTTAGGGTACGGCTTAGGGTATGGGTTCGGGGAGGGGTTCGGGTAGGGCGTAGGGTATGGGTTAGGGTTAGGGTTAGGGTTAGTGTTAGGGTTAGGGCTCGGTTTAGGGTATGGGTTAGGATTAGGGTACGCGTTAGGGTTAGGGTAGGGGTTAGGGTTAGGGTACGCGTTAGGGTGCGGGTAGTTATTAAACCTATCACACTCTCTAGATACCCCTTAGCACGTAAAGGAATATTATTTGGGGGTCCAGCCATGGAGAAGACTTTAGACACTAGGAGAAGATAAGGAACACACCCATTATCACGAAATCACATTAGGATTCTCTTTTTAACCTGTTCCTTAAAACACTATTGCTTAGGAAATCTATTGGAGGCAGAAGCCGTCAAGGGTAGCTTAGGGTTAGGATTAGGGTTAGGGTGAGGGTTAGGGTAAGGCTTAGGGTACGGGTTCGGTGAGGGGTTCGGGTAGGGCGTAGGGTATGGGTTAGGGTTAGGGTTAGGGTTAGTGTTAGGGTTAGGGCTCGGTTTAGGGTACGGGTTAGGATCAGGGTACGCGTTAGTGTTAGGGTAGGTGTTAGGGTTAGGGTACGCGATAGCGTGAGGTTAATTATTAAACCTATCCCACTCTCTAGATACCCCTTAGTACGTAAAGGAATATTATTTGGGGGTCCAGCCATGGAGAAGAGTTTAGACACTAGGAGAAGATAAGGAACACACCCATTATCAAGAAATCACATTAGGATTCTCTTTTTAACCTGTTCCTTAAAACACTAGTGCTTAGGAAATCTATTGGAGGCAGAAGCAGTCAAGGGGAGCTTAGGGTTAGGGTTAGGGTTAGGGTGAGGGTTAGGGTACGGCTTAGGGTACGGGTTCGGGGAGGGGTTCGGGTAGGGCGTAGGGTATGGGTTAGGGTTAGGGTTAGGGCTAGTGTTAGGGTTAGGGCTCGGTTTAGGGTACGGGTTAGGATTAGGGTACGCGTTAGGGTTCGGGTAGGGGTTAGGGTTAGGATACGCGTTAGGGTGAGGGTAGTTATTAAACCTGTCCCACTCTCTAGATACCCCTTAGCACGTAAAGGAATATTATTTGGGGGTCCAGCCATGGAGAAGAGTTTAGACACGAGGAGAAGATAAGGAACACACCCATTATCACGAAATCACATTAGGATTCTCTTTTTAACCTGTTCCTTAAAACACTAGTGCTTAGGAAATCTATTGGAGGCAGAAGCAGTCAAGGGTAGCTTAGGGTTAGGGTTAGGGTTAGGGTGAGGGTTAGGGTACGGCTTAGGATACGGGTTCGGGGAGGGGTTCGGGTAGGCCGTAGGGTATGGGTTAGGGTTAGGGTTAGGGTTAGTGTTAGGGTTAGGGCTCGGTTTAGGGTACGGGTTAGTATTAGGGTACGCGTTAGTGTTGGGGTAGTGGTTAGGGTTAGGGTACGCTTTAGGGTGAGGGTAGTAATTAAACATATCCCACTCTCTAGATACCCCTTAGCACGTAAAGGAATATTATTTGGGGGTCCAGCCATGGAGAAGGGTTTAGACACTAGGAGAAGATAAGGAACACACCCATTATCAAGAAATCACAATATGATTCTCTTTTTAAACTGTTCCTTAAAACACTAGTGGTTAGGAAATCTATTGGAGGCAGAAGCAGTCAAGGGTAGCTTAGGGTTAGGGTTAGGGTTAGGGTGAGGGTTAGGGTACGGCTTAGGGTACGGGTTCGGGGAGGGTTTCGGGTAGGGCGTAGGGTATGGGTTAGGGTTAGGGTTAGGGTTAGTGTTAGGGTTTGGGCTCGGTTTAGGGTACGGGTTAGGATTAGGGTACTCGATAGGGTTAGGGTAGCGGTTAGGGTTAGGGTACGCGTTAGGGTGAGGGTAGTTATTAAACCTATCACACTCTCTAGATACCCCTTAGCACGTAAAGGAATATTATTTGGGGGTCCAGCCATGGAGAAGAGTTTAGACACTAGGAGAAGATAAGGAACACACCCATTATCACGAAATCACATTAGGATTCTCTTTTTAACCTGTTCCTTAAAACACTAGTGCTTAGGAAATCTATTGGAGGCAGAAGCAGTCAAGGGTAGCTTAGGTTTAGGGTTAGGGTTAGGGTGAGGGTTAGGGTATGGCTTAGGGTACGGGTTCGGTGAGGGGTTCGGGTAGGGCGTAGGGTATGGGTTAGGGTTAGGATTAGGGTTAGTGTTAGGGTTAGGGCTCGGTTTAGGGTATGGGTTAGGTTTAGGGTACGCGTTAGGGTTAGGGTAGGGGTTAGGGTTAGGGTACGCGTTAGGGTGGGGGTAGTTATTAAACCTATCACACTCTCTAGATACCCCTTAGCACGTAAAGGAATATTATTTGGGGGTCCAGCCATGGAGAAGAGTTTAGACACTAGGAGAAGATAAGGAACACACCCATTATCACGAAATCACATTAGGATTCTCTTTTTAACCTGTTCCTTAAAACACTATTGCTTAGGAAATCTATTGGAGGCAGAAGCCGTCAAGGGTATCTTAGGGTTAGGGTTAGGGTTAGGTTGAGGGTTAGGATACGGCTTAGGGTACGGGTTCGGGGAGGTGTTCGGGTAGGGCGTAGGGTATGGGTTAGGGTTAGGGTTAGGGCTAGAGTTAGGGTTAGGGCTCGGTTTAGGGTACAGGTTAGGATTAGGGTACGCTTTAGGGTTAGGGTAGGGGTTAGGGTTACTGTACGCGTTAGGGTGAGGGTAGTTATTAAACCTATCCCACTCTCTAGATACCCCTTAGCACGTACAGGAATATTATTGGGGGTCCAGCCATGGAGAAGAGTTTAGACACTAGGAGAAGATAAGGAACACACGCATTATCACGAAATCACATTAGGATTCTCTTTTTAACCTGTTCCTTAAAACACTAACACTAGTGCTTAGGAAATCTATTGGAGGCAGAAGCAGTCAAGGGTAGCTTAGGGTTAGGGTTAGGGTGAGGGTTAGGGTATGGCTTAGGGTACGGGTTCGGGGAGGGGTTCGGGTAGGGCGTAGGGTATGGGTTAGGGTTAGGGTTAGGGTTAGTGTTAGGGTTAGGGTTCGGTTTAGGGTACGGGTTAGGATTAGGGTACGCGTTAGGGTTAGGGCAGGGTTTACGGTTAGGGTACGCGTTAGGGTGGGGGTAGTTATTAAACCTATCACACTCTCTAGATACCCCTTAGCACGTAAAGGAATATTATTTGGGGGTCCAGCCATGGAGAAGAGTTTAGACACGAGGAGAAGATAAGGAACACACCCATTATCAAGAAATCACATTAGGATTCTCTTTTTAACCTGTTCCTTAAAACACTAGTGCTTAGGAAATCTATTGGAGGCAGAAGCAGTCAAGGGGAGCTTAGGGTTAGGGTTAGGGTTAGGGTGAGGGTTAGGGTACGGCTTAGGGTACGGGTTCGGGGAGGGGTTCGGGTAGGGCGTAGGGTATGGGTTAGGGTTAGGGTTAGGGTTAGTGTTAGGGTTAGGGCTCGGTTTAGGGTACGGGTTAGGATTAGGGTACGCGTTAGGGTTCGGGTAGGGGTTAGGGTTAGGGTACGCGTTAGGGTGAGGGTAGTTATTAAACCTATCCCACTCTCTAGATACCCCTTAGCACGTAAAGGAATATTATTTGGGGGTCCAGCCATGGAGAAGAGTTTAGACACGAGGAGAAGATAAGGAACACACCCATTATCACGAAATCACATTAGGATTCTCTTTTTAACCTGTTCCTTAAAACACTAGTGCTTAGGAAATCTATTGGAGGCAGAAGCAGTCAAGGGTAGCTTAGGGTTAGGGTTAGGGTTAGGGTGAGGGTTAGGGTACGGCTTAGGATACGGGTTCGGGGAGGGGTTCGGGTAGGCCTTAGGGTATGGGTTAGGGTTAGGGTTAGGGTTAGTGTTAGGGTTAGGGCTCGGTTTAGGGTACGGGTTAGGATTAGGGTACGCGTTAGTGTTGGGGTAGTGGTTAGGGTTAGGGTACGCTTTAGGGTGAGGGTAGTAATTAAACATATCCCACTCTCTAGATACCCCTTAGCACGTAAAGTAATATTATTTGGGGGTCCAGCCATGGAGAAGGGTTTAGACACTAGGAGAAGATAAGGAACACACCCATTATCAAGAAATCACAATATGATTCTCTTTTTAAACTGTTCCTTAAAACACTAGTGGTTAGGAAATCTATTGGAGGCAGAAGCAGTCAAGGGTAGCTTAGGGTTAGGGTTAGGGTTAGGGTGAGGGTTAGGGTACGGCTTAGGGTACGGGTTCGGGGAGGGTTTCGGGTAGGGCGTAGGGTATGGGTTAGGGTTAGGGTTAGGGTTAGTGTTAGGGTTTGGGCTCGGTTTAGGGTACGGGTTAGGATTAGGGTACTCGATAGGGTTAGGGTAGCGGTTAGGGTTAGGGTACGCGTTAGGGTGAGGGTAGTTATTAAACCTATCACACTCTCTAGATACCCCTTAGCACGTAAAGGAATATTATTTGGGGGTCCAGCCATGGAGAAGAGTTTAGACACTAGGAGAAGATAAGGAACACACCCATTATCAAGAAATCACATTAGGATTCTCTTTTTAACCTGTTCCTTAAAACACTAGTGCTTAGGAAATCTATTGGAGGCAGAAGCAGTCAAGGGTAGCTTAGGTTTAGGGTTAGGGTTAGGGTGAGGGTTAGGGTATGGCTTAGGGTACGGGTTCGGTGAGGGGTTCGGGTAGGGCGTAGGGTATGGGTTAGGGTTAGGGTTAGGGTTAGTGTTAGGGTTAGGGCTCGGTTTAGGGTATGGGTTAGGTTTAGGGTACGCGTTAGGGTTAGGGTAGGGGTTAGGGTTAGGGTACGCGTTAGGGTGGGGGTAGTTATTAAACCTATCACCTTCTCTAGATACCCCTTAGCACGTAAAGGAATATTATTTGGGTGTCCAGCCATGGAGAAGAGTTTAGACACTAGGAGAAGATAAGGAACACACCCATTATCACGAAATCACATTAGGATTCTCTTTTTAACCTGTTCCTTAAAACACTATTGCTTAGGAAATCTATTGGAGGCAGAAGCCGTCAAGGGTAGCTTAGGGTTAGGGTTAGGGTTAGGGTGAGGGTTAGGGTACGGCTTAGGGTACGGGTTCGGGGAGGGGTTCGGGTAGGGCGTAGGGTATGGGTTAGGGTTAGGGTTAGGGTTAGTGTTAGGGTTAGGGCTCGGTTTAGGGTACGGGTTAGGATTAGGGTACGCGTTAGTGTTAGGGTAGGTGTTAGGGTTAGGGTACGCGATAGGGTGAGGGTAGTTATTAAACCTATCCCACTCTCTAGATACCCCTTAGCACGTAAAGGAATATTATTTGGGGGTCCAGCCATGGAGAAGAGTTTAGACACGAGGAGAAGATAAGGAACACACCCGTTATCAAGAAATAACATTAGGATTCTCTTTTAAACCTGTTCCTTAAATCACTAGTGCTTAGGAAATCTATTGGAGGAAGAAGCAGTCAAGGGTAGCTTAGGGTTAGGGTTAGGGTTAGGGTGAGGGTTAGGGTATGGCTTAGGGTACGGGTTCGGGGAGGGGTTCGGATAGGGCGTAGGGTATGGGTTAGGGTTAGGGTTAGGGTTAGTGTTAGGGTTAGGGCTCGGTTTAGGGTACGGGTTAGGATTAGGGTACGCGTTAGGGTTAGGGTAGGGGTTAGGGTTAGGGTACGCGTTAGGGTGGGGGTAGTTATTAAACCTATCACACTCTCTAGATACCCCTTAGCACGTAAAGGAATATTATTTGGGGGTCCAGACATGGAGAAGAGTTTAGACACTAGGAGAAGATAAGGAACACACCCATTATCACGAAATCACATTAGGATTCTCTTTTTAACCTGTTCCTTAAAACACTAGTGCTTAGGAAATCTATTGGAGGCAGAAGCAGTCAAGGGTAGCTTAGGGTTAGGGTTAGGGTTAGGGTGAGGGTTAGGGTACGGCTTAGGGTACGGGTTCGGGGAGTGGTTCGGGTAGGGCGTATGGTATGGGTTAGGGTTAGGGTTAGGGCTAGTGTTAGGGTTAGGGCTCGGTTTAGGGTACGGGTTAGGATTAGGGTACGCGTTAGGGTTCGGGTAGGGGTTATGGTTAGGGTACGCGTTAGTGTGAGGGTAGTTATTAAACCTATCCCACTCTCTAGATACCCGTTAGCACGTAAAGGAATATTATTTGGGAGTCCAGCCATGGAGAAGAGTTTAGACACGAGGAGAAGATAAGGAACACACCCATTATCAAGAAATCACATTAGGATTCTCTTTTTAACCTGTTCCTTAAAACACTAGTGCTTAGGAAATCTATTGGAGGCAGAAGCCGTCAAGGGTAGCTTAGGGTTAGGGTTAGGGTTAGGGTGAGGGTTAGGGTACGGTTTAGGGTACGGGTTCAGGGAGGGGTTCGGGTAGGGCGTAGGGTATGGGTTAGGGTTAGGGTTAGAGTTAGTGTTAGGGTTAGGGCTCGGTTTAGGGTACGGGTTAGGATTAGGGTACGCGCTAGGGTTAGGGTAGGGGTTATGGTTAGGGTATGCGTTAGGGTGAGGGTAGTTATTAAACCTATCACACTCTCTAGATACCCCTTAGCACATAAAGGAATATTATTGGGGGGTCCAGCCATGGAGAAGAGTTTAGACACGAGGAGAATAAAAGGAACACACCCATTATCAAGAAATCACATTAGGATTCTCTTTTTAACATGTTCCTTAAAACACTAGTGCTTAGGAAATCTATTGGAGGCAGAAGCCGTCAAGGGTAGCTTAGGGTTAGGGTTAGGGTTAGGGTGAGGGTTAGGGTACGGCTTAGGGTACGGGTTCGGTGAGGTGTTCGGGTAGGGCGTAGGGTATGGGTTAGGGTTAGGGTTAGGGCTAGTGTTAGGTTTAGGGCTCGGTTTAGGGTACGGGTTAGGATTAGGCTACGCGTTAGGGTTAGGGTAGGGGTTAGGGTTAGTGTATGCGTTAGGGTGAGGGTAGTTATTAAACCTATCCCACTCTCTAGATACCCCTTAGCACGTAAAGGAATATTATTGGGGGTCCAGCCATGGAGAAGAGTTTAGACACTAGGAGAATATAAGGAACACACCCATTATCACGAAATCACATTAGGATTCTCTTTTTAACCTGTTCCTTAAAACACTAGTGCTTAGGAAATCTATTGGAGGCAGAAGCAGTCAAGGGTAGCTTAGGGTTAGGGTTAGGTTTAGGGTGAGGGTTAGGGTATGGCTTAGGGTACGGGTTCGGGGAGGGGTTCGGGTAGGGCGTAGGGTATGGGTTAGGGTTAGGGTTAGGGTTAGTGTTAGGGTTAGGGCTCGGTTTAGGTTACGGTTTAGGATTAGGGTACGCGTTAGGGTTAGGGCAGGGGTTAGGGTTAGGATACGTGTTAGGGTGGGGGTAGTTATTAAACCTATCACACTCTCTAGATACCCCTTAGCACGTAAAGGAATATTATTTGGGGGTCCAGCCATGGAGAAGAGTTTAGACACGAGGAGAAGATAAGGAACACACCCATTATCAAGAAATCACATTAGGATTCTCTTTTTAACCTGTTCCTTAAAACACTAGTGCTTAGGAAATCTATTGGAGGCAGAAGCAGTCAAGGGTAGCTTAGGGTTAGGGTTAGGTTTAGGGTGAGGGTTAGGGTACGGTTTAGAGTACGGGTTCAGGGAGGGGTTCGGGTAGGGCGTAGGGTATGGGTTAGGGTTAGGGTTATAATTAGTGTTAGGGTTAGGGCTCGGTTTAGGGTACGGTTTAGGATTAGGGTACGCGCTAGGGTTAGGGTAGGGGTTATGGTTAGGGTACGCGTTAGGGTGAGGGTAGTTATTAAACCTATCACACTCTCTAGATACCCCTTAGCACATAAAGGAATATTATTGGGGGGTCCAGCCATGGAGAAGAGTTTAGACACGAGGAGAAGACAAGGAACACACCCATTATCAAGAAATCACATTAGGATTCTCTTTTTAACATGTTCCTTAAAACACTAGTGCTTAGGAAATCTATTGGAGGCAGAAGCCGTCAAGGGTAGCTTAGGGTTAGGGTTAGGGTTAGGGTGAGGGTTAGGGTACGGCTTAGGGTACGGGTTCGGGGAGGTGTTCGGGTAGGGCGTAGGGTATGGGTTAGGGTTAGGGTTAGGGCTAGTGTTAGGTTTAGGGCTCGGTTTAGGGTACGGGTTAGGATTAGGCTACGCGTTAGGGTTAGGGTAGGGGTTAGGGTTAGTGTACGCGTTAGGGTGAGGGTAGTTATTAAACCTATCCCACTCTCTAGATACCCCTTAGCACGTAAAGGAATATTATTGGGGGTCCAGCCATGGAGAAGAGTTTAGACACTAGGAGAAGATAAGGAACACACCCATTATCAAGAAATCACATTAGGATTCTCTTTTGAACCTGTTCCTTAAAACACTAGTGCTTAGGAAATCTATTGGAGGCAGAAGCAGTCAAGGGTAGCTTAGGGTTAGGGTTAGGGTTAGGGTGAGGGTTAGGGTACGGCTTAGGGTACGGGTTTGGGGAGGGGTTCGGGTAGGGCGTAGGGTATGGGTTAGGGTTAGGGTTAGGGCTAGTGTTAGGGTTAGGGCTCGGTTTAGGGTACGGGTTAGGATTAGGGTACGCGTTAGGGTTAGGGTAGGGGTTAGGGTTAGGGTACGCGTTAGGGTGAGGGTAGTCATTAAACCTATCCCACTCTCTAGATACCCCTTAGCACGTAAAGGAATATTATTTGGGGGTCCAGCCATGGAGAAGAGTTTAGACACGAGGAGAAGATAAGGAACACACCCATTATCAAGAAATCACAATGTGATTCTCTTTTTAAAGTGTTCCTTAAAACACTAGTGCTTAGGAAATCTATTGGAGGCAGAAGCAGTCAAGGGTAGCTTAGGGTTAGGGTTAGGGTTAGGGTGAGGGTTAGGGTATGGCTTAGGGTACGGGTTCGGGGAGGGGTTCGGGTAGGGCGTAGGGTATGGGTTAGGGTTAGGGTTAGGGCTAGTGTTAGGGTTAGGGCTCGGTTTAGGGTACGGGTTAGGATTAGGGTGTGCGTTAGGGTTAGGGTAGGGGTTAGGGTTAGGATCCGCGTTAGGGTGAGGAAAGTTATTAAACCTATCCCACTCTCTAGATACCGCTTAGCACGAAAATGAATATTATTTGGGGGTCCAGCCATGGAGAAGAGTATAGACACGAGAAGATGAGGAACACACCCATTATCAAGAAATCACATTAGGATTCTCTTTTTAACCTGTTCCTTAAATCACTAGTGCTTAGGAAATCTATTGGAGGCAGAAGCCGTCAAGGGTAGCTTAGGGTTAGGGTTAGGGTTAGGGTGAGGGTTAGGGTATGGCTTAGGGTACGGGTTCGGGGAGGGTTTCGGGTAGGGCGTAGGGTATGGGTTAGGGTTAGGGTTAGGGTTAGTGTTAGGGTTAGGGCTCGGTTTAGGGTACGGGTTAGGATTAGGGTACGCGTTAGGGTTAGGTTAGGGGTTATGGTTAGGGTACGCGTTAGGGTGAGGGTAGTTATTAAACCTATCCCACTCTCTAGATACCCCTTAGCACGTAAAGGACTATTATTTGGGGGTCCAGCCATGGAGAAGAGTTTAGACACGAGGAGAAGATAAGGAACACACCCATTACCAAGAAATCACAATGTGATTCTCTTTTTAAACTGTTCCTTAAAACACTAGTGCTTAGGAAATCTATTGGAGGCAGAAACAGTCAAGGGTAGCTTAGGGTTAGGGTTAGGGTTAGGGTGAGGGTTAGGGTACGGCTTACGATACGGGTTCGGGGAGGGGTTCGGGTAGGGCGTAGGGTATGGGTTAGGGTTAGGATTAGGGCTAGTGTTAGGGTTAGGGCTCGGTTTAGGGTACGGGTTAGGATTAGGGTATGCGTTAGGGTTAGGGTAGGGGTTAGGGTTAGGATACGCGTTAGGGTGAGGGTAGTTATTAAACCTATCCCACTCTCTAGATACCCCTTAGCACGTAAAGGAATATTATTTGGGGGTCCAGCCATGGAGAAGAGTTTAGACACGAGGAGAAGATAAGGAACACACCCATTATCAAGAAATCACATTAGGATTCTCTTTTTAACCTGTTCCTTAAAACACTAGTGCTTAGGAAATCTATTGGAGGCAGAAGCCGTCAAGGGTAGCTTAGGGTTAGGGTTAGGTTTAGGGTGAGGGTTAGGGTACGGTTTAGGGTACGGGTTCAGGGAGGGGTTCGGGTAGGGCGTAGGGTATGGGTTAGGGTTAGGGTTAGAGTTAGTGTTAGGGTTAGGGCTCGGTTTAGGGTACGGGTTAGGATTAGGGTACGCGCTAGGGTTAGGGTAGGGTTTAGGGTTAGGGTACGCGTTAGGGTGAGGGTAGTTATTAAACCTATCACACTCTCTAGATACCCCTTAGCACATAAAGGAATATTATTTGGGGGTCCAGCCATGGAGAAGAGTTTAGACACGAGGAGAAGATAAGGAACACACCCATTATCAAGAAATCACATTAGGATTCTCTTTTTAACATGTTCCTAAAACACTAGTGCTTAGGAAATCTATTGGAGGCAGAAGCCGTCAAGGGTAGCTTAGGGTTAGGGTTAGGGTTAGGGTGAGGGTTAGGGTACTTCTTAGGGTACGGGTTCGGGGAGGGGTTCGGGTAGGGCGTAGGGTATGGGTTAGGATTAGGGTTAGGGATAGTGTTAGGGTTAGGGCTCGGTTTAGGCTACAGGTTAGGATTAGGGTACGCGTTAGGGTCAGGGTAGGGGTTAGGGTTAGTGTACGCTTTAGGGTGAGGGTAGTTATTAAACCTATCCCACTCTCTAGATACCCCTTAGCACGTGCAGGAATATTATTGGGGGTCCAGCCATGGAGAAGAGTTTAGACACTAGGAGAAGATAAGGAACACACCCATTATCACGAAATCACATTAGGATTCTCTTTTTAACCTGTTCCTTAAAACACTAGTGCTTAGGAAATCTATTGGAGGCAGAAGCAGTCAAGGGTAGCTTAGGGTTAGGGTTAGGGTTAGGTTGAGGGTTAGGGTATGGCTTAGGGTACGGGTTCGGGGAGGGGTTCGGGTAGGGCGTTGGGTATGGGTTAGGGTTAGGGTTAGGGTTATTGTTAGGGTTAGGGCTCGGTTTAGGGTACGGGTTAGGATTAGGGTACGCGTTAGGGTTAGGGTAGGGGTTAGGGTTAGGGTACGCGTTAGGGTGGGGGTAGTTATTAAACCTATCACACTCTCTAGATACCCCTTAGCACGTAAAGGAATATTATTTGGGGGTCCAGACATGGAGAAGAGTTTAGACACTAGGAGAAGATAAGGAACACACCCATTATCACGAAATCACATTAGGATTCTCTTTTTAACCTGTTCCTTAAAACACTAGTGCTTAGGAAATCTATTGGAGGCAGAAGCAGTCAAGGGTAGCTTAGGGTAAGGGTTAGGGTTAGGGTGAGGGTTAGGGTACGGCTTAGGGTACGGGTTCGGGGAGGGGTTCGGGTAGGGCGTAGGGTATGGGTTAGGGTTAGGGTTAGGGCTAGTGTTAGGGTTAGGGCTCGGTTTAGGGTACGGGTTAGGATTAGGGTACGCGTTAGGGTTCGGGTAGGGGTTAGGGTTAGGGTACGCGTTAGTGTGCGGGTAGTTATTAAACCTATCCCACTCTCTAGATACCCCTTAGCACGTAAAGGAATATTATTTGGGAGTACAGCCATGGAGAAGAGTTTAGACACGAGGAGAAGATAAGGAACACACCCATTATCAAGAAATCACATTAGGATTCTCTTTTTAACCTGTTCCTTAAAACACTAGTGCTTAGGAAATCTATTGGAGGCAGAAGCCGTCAAGGGTAGCTTAGGGTTAGGGTTAGGGTTAGGGTGAGGGTTAGGGTACGGTTTAGGGTACGGGTTCAGGGAGGGGTTCGGGTAGGGCATAGGGTATGGGTTAGGGTTAGGGTTAGAGTTAGTGTTAGGGTTAGGTCTTGGTTTAGGGTACGGGTTAGGATTAGGGTACGCGCTAGGGTTAGGGTAGGGGTTATGGTTAGGGTACGCGTTAGGGTGAGGGTAGTTATTAAACCTATCACACTATCTAGATACCCCTTAGCACATAAAGGAATATTATTTGGGGGTCCAGCCATGGAGAAGAGTTTAGACACGAGGAGAAGACAAGGAACACACCCATTATCAAGAAATCATATTAGGATTCTCTTTTAACATGATCCTTAAAACACTAGTGCTTAGGAAATCTATTGGAGGCAGAAGCCGTCAAGGGTAGCTTAGGGTTAGGGTTAGGGTTAGGATGAGGGTTAGGGTACGGCTTAGGGTACGGGTTCGGGGAGGTGTTCGGGTAGGGCGTAGGGTATGGGTTAGGGTTAGGGTTAGGGCTAGTGTTAGGTTTAGGGCTCGGTTTAGGGAACGGGTTAGGATTAGGGTACGCGTTAGGGTTAGGGTAGGGGTTAGGGTTAGTGTACGCGTTAGGGTGAGGGTAGTTATTAAACCTATCCCACTCTCTAGATACCCCTTAGCACGTAAAGGAATATTATTGGGGGTCCAGCCATGGAGAAGAGTTTAGACACGAGGAGAAGATAAGGAACACACCCATTATCAAGAAATCACATTAGGATTCTCTTTTTAACCTGTTCCTTAAAACACTAGTGCTTAGGAAATCTATTGGAGGCAGAAGCAGTAAAGGGTAGCTTAGGGTTAGGGTTAGGGTTAGGGTGAGGGTTAGGGTACGGCTTAGGGTACGGGTTCGGGGACGGGTTCGGGTAGGGCGTAGGGTACGGGTTAGGGTTAGGGTTAGGGCTAGTGTTAGGGTTAGGGCACGGTTTAGGGTACGGGTTAGGATTAGGGTACGCGTTAGGGTTAGGGTAGGGGTTAGGGTTAGGGTACGCGTTAGGGTGGGGGTAGTTATTAAACCTATCACACTCTCTAGATACCCCTTAGCACGTAAAGGAATATTATTTGGGGGTCCAGCCATGGAGAAGAGTTTAGACACTAGGAGAAGATAAGGAACACACCCATTATCACGAAATCACATTAGGATTCTCTTTTTAACCTGTTCCTTAAAACACTAGTGCTTAGGAAATCTATTGGAGGCAGAAGCCGTCAAGGGTAGCTTAGGGTTAGGGTTAGGGTTAGGGTGAGGGTTAGGGTACGGCTTAGGGTACGGGTTTGGGGAGGGTTTCGGGTAGGGCGTAGGGTATGGGTTAGGGTTAGGGTTAGGGTTAGTGTTAGGGTTAGGGCTCGGTTTAGGGTACGGTTTAGGATTAGGGTACGCGTTAGTGTTAGGGTAGGTGTTAGGGTTAGGGTACGCAATAGGGTGAGGTTAGTTATTAAACCTATCCCACTCTCTAGATACCCCTTAGTATGTAAAGGAATATTATTTGGGGGTCCAGCCATGGAGAAGAGTTTAGACACTAGGAGAAGATAAGGAACACACCCATTATCAAGAAATCACATTAGGATTCTCTTTTTAACCTGTTCCTTAAAACACTAGTGCTTAGGAAATCTATTGGAGGCAGAAGCCGTCAAGGGTAGCTTAGGGTTAGGGTTAGGGTTAGGGTGAGGGTTAGGGTATGGCTTAGGGTACGGGTTCGGGGAGGGGTTCGGGTAGGGCGTAGGGTATGGGTTAGGGTTAGGGTTAGGGTTAGTGTTAGGGTTAGGGCTCGGTTTAGGGTATGGGTTAGGATTAGGGTACGCGTTAGGGTTAGGGTAGGGGTTATGGTTAGGGTACGCGTTAGGGTGGGGGTAGTTATTAAACCTATCACACTCTCTAGATACCCCTTAGCACGTAAAGGAATATTATTTGGGGGTCCAGCCATGGAGAAGAGTTTAGACACGAGGAGAAGATAAGGAACACACCCATTATCACGAAATCACATTAGAATTCTCTTTTTAACCTGTTCCTTAAAACACTAGTGCTTAGGAAATCTATTGGAGGCAGAAGCCGTCAAGGGTAGCTTAGGGTTAGGGTTAGGGTTAGGGTGAGGGTTAGGGTACGGCTTAGGGTACGGGTTTGGGGAGGGTTTCGGGTAGGGCGTAGGGTATGGGTTAGGGTTAGGGTTAGGGTTAGTGTTAGGGTTAGGGCTCGGTTTAGGGTACGGGTTAGGATTAGGGTACCCGTTAGTGTTAGGGTAGGTGTTAGGGTTAGGGTACGCGATAGGGTGAGGTTAGTTATTAAACCTATCCCACTCTCTAGATACCCCTTAGTATGTAAAGGAATATTATTTGGGGGTCCAGCCATGGAGAAGAGTTTAGACACTAGGAGAAGATAAGGAACACACCCATTATCAAGAAATCACATTAGGATTCTCTTTTTAACCTGTTCCTTAAAACACTAGTGCTTAGGAAATCTATTGGAGGCAGAAGCCGTCAAGGGTAGCTTAGGGTTAGGGTTAGGGTTAGGGTGAGGGTTAGGGTATGGCTTAGGGTACGGGTTCGGGGAGGGGTTCGGGTAGGGCGTAGGGTATGGGTTAGGGTTAGGGTTAGGGTTAGTGTTAGGGTTAGGGCTCGGTTTAGGGTACGGGTTAGGATTAGGGTACGCGTTAGGGTTAGGGTAGGGGTTAGGGTTAGGGTACGCGTTAGGGTGGGGGTAGTTATTAAACCTATCACACTCTCTAGATATCCCTTAGCACGTAAAGGACTATTATTTGGGGGTCCAGCCATGGAGAAGAGTTTAGACACGAGGAGAAGATAAGGAACACACCCATTATCAAGAAATCACAATGTGATTCTCTTTTTAAGCTGTTCCTTAAAACACTAGTGCTTAGGAAATCTATTGGAGGCAGAAGCAGTCAAGGGTAGCTTAGGGTTAGGGTTAGGGTTAGGGTGAGGGTTAGGGTATGGCTTAGGGTACGGGTTCGGGGAGGGGTTTGGGTAGGGCGTAGGGTATGGGTTAGGTTTAGGGTTAGGGTTAGTGTTAGGGTTAGGGCTCGGTTTAGGGTACGGGTTAGGATTAGGGTACGCGTTAGGGTTAGGGTAGGGGTTAGGGTTAGGGTACGCGTTAGGGTGGGGGTAGTTATTAAACCTATCACACTCTCTAGATACCCCTTAGCACGTAAAGGAATATTATTTGGGGGTCCAGCCATGGAGAAGAGTTTAGACACGAGGAGAAGATAAGGAACACACCCATTATCACGAAATCACATTAGAATTCTCTTTTTAACCTGTTCCTTAAAACACTAGTGCTTAGGAAATCTATTGGAGGCAGAAGCCGTCAAGGGTAGCTTAGGGTTAGGGTTAGGGTTAGGGTGAGGGTTAGGGTACGGCTTAGGGTACGGGTTTGGGGAGGGTTTCGGGTAGGGCGTAGGGTATGGGTTAGGGTTAGGGTTAGGGTTAGTGTTAGGGTTAGGGCTCGGTTTAGGGTACGGGTTAGGATTAGGGTACGCGTTAGTGTTAGGGTAGGTGTTAGGGTTAGGGTACGCGTTAGGGTGAGGGTAGTTATTAAACCTATCCCACTCTCTAGATACCCCTTAGCACGTAAAGGAATATTATTGGGGGTCCAGCCATGGAGAAGAGTTCAGACACGAGGAGAAGATAAGGAACACACCCATTATCAAGAAATCACATTAGGATTCTCTTTTTAACCTGTTCCTTAAAACACTAGTGCTTAGGAAATCTATTGGAGGCAGAAGCAGTAAAGGGTAGCTTAGGGTTAGGGTTAGGGTTAGGGTGAGGGTTAGGGTACGGCTTAGGGTACGGGTTCGGGGACGGGTTCGGGTAGGGCGTAGGGTACGGGTTAGGGTTAGGGTTAGGGCTAGTGTTAGGGTTAGGGCACGGTTTAGGGTACGGGTTAGGATTAGGGTACGCGTTAGGGTTAGGGTAGGGGTTAGGGTTAGGGTACGCGTTAGGGTGGGGGTAGTTATTAAACCTATCACACTCTCTAGATACCACTTAGCACGTAAAGGAATATTATTTGGGGGTCCAGCCATGGAGAAGAGTTTAGACACTAGGAGAAGATAAGGAACACACCCATTATCACGAAATCACATTAGGATTCTCTTTTTAACCTGTTCCTTAAAACACTAGTGCTTAGGAAATCTATTGGAGGCAGAAGCCGTCAAGGGTAGCTTAGGGTTAGGGTTAGGGTTAGGGTGAGGGTTAGGGTACGGCTTAGGGTACGGGTTTGGGGAGGGGTTCGGGTAGGGCGTAGGGTATGGGTTAGGGTTAGGGTTAGGGTTAGTGTTAGGGTTAGGGCTCGGTTTAGGGTATGGGTTAGGATTAGGGTACACGTTAGGGTTAGGGTAGGGGTTAGGGTTAGGGTACGCGTTAGGGTGGGGGTAGTTATTAAACCTATCACACTCTCTAGATACCCCTTAGCACGTAAAGGACTATTATTTGGGGGTCCAGCCATGGAGAAGAGTTTAGACACGAGGAGAAGATAAGGAACACACCCATTATCAAGAAATCACAATGTGATTCTCTTTTTAAGCTGTTCCTTAAAACACTAGTGCTTAGGAAATCTATTGGAGGCAGAAGCAGTCAAGGGTAGCTTAGGGTTAGGGTTAGGGTTAGGGTGAGGGTTAGGGTACCGCTTAGGGTACGGGTTCGGGGAGGGGTTCGGGTAGGGCGTAGGGTATGGGTTAGGGTTAGGGTTAGGGCTAGTGTTAGGGTTAGGGCTCGGTTTAGGGTACGGGTTAGGATTAGGGTATGCGTTAGGGTTAGGGTAGGGGTTAGGGTTAGGATACGCGTTAGGGTGAGGGAAGTTATTAAACCTATCCCACTCTCTAGATACCCCTTAGCACGAAAAGGAATATTATTTGGGGGTCCAGCCATGGAGAAGAGTTTAGACACGAGAAGATAAGGAACACACCCATTATCAAGAAATCACATTAGGATTCTCTTTTTAACCTGTTCCTTAAAACACTAGTGCTTAGGAAATCTATTGGAGGCAGAAGCAGTCAAGGGTAGCTTAGGGTTAGGGTTAGGGTTAGGGTTAGGGTGAGGGTTAGGGTATGGCTTAGGGTACGGGTTCGGGTAGGGGTTCGGGTAGGGCGTAGGGTATGTGTTAGGGTTAGGGTTAGGGTTAGTGTTAGGGTTAGGGCTCGGTTTAGGGTATGGGTTAGGATTAGGGTACGCGTTAGGGTTAGGGTAGGGGTTAGGGTTAGGGTACGTGTTAGGGTGGGGGTAGTTATTAAACCTATCACACTCTCTAGATAACCCTTAGCACGTAAAGGAATATTATTTGTGGGTCCAGCCATGGAGAAGAGTTTAGACACTAGGAGAAAGTAAGGAACACACCCATTATCACGAAATCACATTAGGATTCTCTTTTTAACCTGTTCCTTAAAACACTAGTGCTTAGGAAATCTATTGGAGGCAGAATCCGTCAAGGGTAGCTTAGGGTTAGGGTTAGGGTTAGGGTGAGGGTTAGGGTACGGCTTAGGGTACGGGTTCGGGGAGGGGTTCGGGTAGGGCGTAGGGTATGGGTTAGGGTTAGGGTTAGGGTTAGTGTTAGGGTTAGGGCTCGGTTTAGGGTACGGGTTAGGATTAGGGTACGCGTTAGTGTTAGGGTAGGTGTTAGGGTTAGGGTACGCGATAGGGTGAGGTTAGTTATTAAACCTATCCCACTCTCTAGATACCCCTTAGTACGTAAAGGAATATTATTTTGGGGTCCAGCCATGGAGAAGAGTTTAGACACTAGGAGAAGATAAGGAACACACCCATTATCAAGAAATCACATTAGGATTCTCTTTTTAACCTGTTCCTTAAAACACTAGTGCTTAGGAAATCTATTGGAGGCAGAAGCAGTCAAGGGTAGCTTAGGGTTAGGGTTAGGGTTAGGGTGAGGGTTAGGGTATGGCTTAGGGTACGGGTTCGGGGAGGGGTTCGGGTAGGGCGTAGGGTATGGGTTAGGGTTAGGGTTAGGGTTAGTGTTAGGGTTAGGGCTCGGTTTAGGGTACGGGTTAGGATTAGGGTACGCGTTAGGGTTAGGGTAGGGGTTAGGGTTAGGGTACGCGTTAGGGTGGGGGTAGTTATTAAACCTATCACACTCTCTAGATACCCCTTAGCACGTAAAGGACTATTATTTGGGGGTACAGCCATGGAGAAGAGTTTAGACACGAGGAGAACATAAGGAACACACCCATTGTCAAGAAATCACAATGTGATTCTCTTTTTAAACTGTTCCTTAAAACACTAGTGCTTAGGAAATCTATTGGAGGCAGAAGCAGTCAAGGGTAGCTTAGGGTTAGGGTTAGGGTTAGGGTGAGGGTTGGGGTACGGCTTAGGGTACGGGTTCGGGGATGGGTTCGGGTAGGGCATAGGGTATGGGTTAGGGTTAGGGTTAGGGCTAGTGTTAGGGTTAGGGCTCGGTTTAGGGTACGGGTTAGGATTAGGGTATGCGTTAGTGTTAGGGTAGGGGTTACGGTTAGGGTACGCTTTAGGGTGAGGGTAGTTATTAAACCTATCCCACTCTGTAGATACCCCTTAGCACGTAAAGGAATATTATTTGGGGGTCCAGCCATGGAGAAGGGTTTAGACACTAGGAGAAGATAAGGAACACACCCATTATCAAGAAATCACAATATGATTCTCTTTTTAAACTGTTCCTTAAAACACTAGTGGTTAGGAAACCTATTGGAGGCAGAAGCAGTCAAGGGTAGCTTAGTGTTAGCATTAGGGCTAGGGTGAGGTTTAGGGTACGGCTTAGGGTACGGGTTCGGGGAGGGGTTCAGGTAGGGCGTAGGGTATGGGTTAGGGTTAGAGTTAGGGTTAGTGTTAGGGTTAGGGCTCGGTTTAGGGTACGGGTTAGGACTAGGGTACTCGTTAGGGTTAGCGTAGCGGTTAGGGTTAGGCTACGCGTTAGGGTGACGGTTGTTATTAAACCTATCACACTCTCTAGATACCGCTTACAACGTAAAGGAATATTATTTGGGGGTCCAGCCATGGAGAAGAGTTTAGACACTAGGAGAAGATAAGGAACACACCCATTATCACGAAATCACATTAGGATTCTCTTTTTAACCTGTTCCTTAAAACACTAGTGCTTAGGAAATCTATTGGAGGCAGAAGCAGTCAAGGGTAGCTTAGGGTTAGGGTTAGGGTTAGGGTGAGGGTTAGGGTACGGCTTAGGGTACGGGTTCGGGGAGGGGTTCGGGTAGGGCATAGGGTATGGGTTAGGGTTAGGGTTAGGGCTAGTGTTAGGGTTAGGGCTCGGTTTAGGGTACGGGTTAGGATTAGGGTACGCGTTAGGGTTAGGGTAGGGGTTAGGGTTAGGGTACGCGTTAGGGTGAGGGTAGTTATTAAACCTATCCCACTCTCTAGATACCCCTTAGCACGTAAAGGAATATTATTTGGGGGTCCAGCCATGGAGAAGAGTTTAGACACGAGGAGAAGATAAGGAACACAGCCATTATCAAGAAATCACATTAGGATTCTCTTTTTAACCTGTTCCTTAAAACACTAGTGCTTAGGAAATCTATTGGAGGCAGAAGCCGTCAAGGGTAGCTTAGGGTTAGGGTTAGGGTTAGGGTGAGGGTTAGGGTACGGTTTAGGGTACGGGTTCAGGGAGGGGTTCGGGTAGGGCGTAGGGTATGGGTTAGGGTTAGGGTTAGAGTTAGTGTGAGGGTTAGAGTTAGTGTTAGGGTTAGGGCTCGGTTTAGGGTACGGGTTAGGATTAGGGTACGCGCTAGGGTTAGGGTAGCGGTTAGGGTTAGGGTACGCGTTAGGGTGAGGGTAGTTATTAAACCTATCCCACTCTCTAGATACCCCTTACCACGTATAGGAATATTATTTGGGAGTCCAGCCATGGAGAAGAGTTTAGACACTAGGAGAAGATAAGGAACACACCCATTATCACGAAATCACATTAGGATTCTCTTTTTAACCTGTTCCTTAAAACACTAGTGCTTAGGAAATCTATTGGAGGCAGAAGCAGTCAAGGGTAGCTTAGGGTTAGGGTTTGGGTTAGGGTGAGGGCTAGGGTATGGCTTAGGGTACGGGTTCGGGGAGGGGTTCGGGTAGGGCGTAAGGTATGGGTTAGGGTTAGGGATAGGGTTAGTGTTAGGGTTAGGGCTCGGTTTAGGGTACGGGTTAGGATTAGGGTACACGTTAGGGTTAGGGTAGGGGTTAGGGTTAGGGTACGCGATAGGGTGAGGGTAGTTATTAAACCTATCACACTCTCTAGATACCCCTTAGCACATAAAGGAATATTATTTGGGGGTCCAGCCATGGAGAAGAGTTTAGACACGAGGAGAAGATAAGGAACACACCCATTATCAAGAAATCACATTAGGATTCTCTTTTTAACATGTTCCTTAAAACACTAGTGCTTAGGAAATCTATTGGAGGCAGAAGCCGTCAAGGGTAGCTTAGGGTTAGGGTTAGGGTTAGGGTGAGGGTTAGGGTACGGCTTAGGGCACGGGTTCGGGGAGGGGTTCGGGTAGGGCGTAGGGTATGGGTTAGGGTTAGGGTTAGGGTTAGTGTTAGGGTTAGGGCTCGGTTTAGGGTACGGGTTAGGATTAGGGTACGTGTTAGGGTTAGTGTACGCGTTAGGGTGAGGGTAGTTATTAAACCTATTCTACTCTCTAGATACACCTTAGCACGTACATGAATATTATTGGGGGTCCAGCCATGGAGAAGAGTTTAGACACTAGGAGAAGATAAGGAACACACCCATTATCACGAAATCACATTAGGATTCTCTTTTTAACCTGTTCCTTAAAACACTAGTGCTTAGGAAATCTATTGGAGGCAGAAGCCGTCAAGGGTAGCTTAGGGTTAGGGTTAGGGTTAGGGTGAGGGTTAGGGTACGGCTTAGGGCACGGGTTCGGGGAGGGGTTCGGGTAGGGCGTAGGGTATGGGTTAGGGTTAGGGTTAGGGTTAGTGTTAGGTTTAGGGCTCGGTTTAGGGTACGGGTTAGGATTAGGGTACGTGTTAGGGTTAGTGTACGCGTTAGGGTGAGGGTAGTTATTAAACCTATTCCACTCTCTAGATACACCTTAGCACGTACAGGAATATTATTGGGGGTCCAGCCATGGAGAAGAGTTTAGACACTAGGAGAAGATAAGGAACACACCCATTATCACGAAATCACATTAGGATTCTCTTTTTAACCTGTTCCTTAAAACACTAGTGCTTAGGAAATCTATTGGAGGCAGAAGCAGTCAAGGGTAGCTTAGGGTTAGTGTTAGGGTTAGGGTGAGGGATAGGGTATGGCTTAGGGTACGGGTTCGGGGAGGGGTTCGGGTAGGGCGTAGGGTATGGGTTAGGGTTAGGGTTAGGGTTAGTGTTAGGGTTAGGGCTCGGTTTAGGGTACGGGTTAGGATTAGGGTACGCGTTAGTGTTAGGGTAGGTGTTAGGGTTAGGGTACGCGAGAGGGTGAGGTTAGTTATTAAACCTATCACACTCTCTAGATACCCCTTAGCATGTAAAGGAATATTATTTGGGGGTCCAACCATGGAGAAGAGTTTAGACACGAGCAGAAGATAAGGAACACACCCATTATCAAGAAATCACATTAGGATTCTCTTTTTAACCTGTTCCTTAAAACACTAGTGCTTAGGAAATCTATTGGAGGCAGAAGCAGTCAAGGGTAGCTTAGGGTTAGGGTTAGGGTTAGGGTGAGGGTTAGGGTATGGCTTAGGGTACGGGTTCGGGGAGGGGTTCGGGTAGGGCGTAGGGTATGTGTTAGGGTTAGGGTTAGGGTTAGTGTTAGGGTTAGGGCTCGGTTTAGGGTACGGGTTAGGATTAGGGTACGCGTTAGGGTTAGGGTAGGGGTTAGGGTTAGGGTACGCGTTAGGGTGGGGGTAGTTATTAAACCTATCACACTCTCTAGATACCCCTTAGCACGTACAGGAATATTATTGGGGGTCCAGCCATGGAGAAGAGTTTAGACACTAGGAGAAGATAAGGAACACTCCCATTATCACGAAATCACATTAGGATTCTCTTTTTAACCTGCTCCTTAAAACACTAGTGCTTAGGAAATCTATTGGAGGCAGAAGCAGTCAAGGGTAGCTTAGGGTTAGGGTTAGGGTTAGGGTGAGGGTTAGGGTATGGCTTAGGGTACGGGTTCGGGGAGGGGTTCGGGTAGGACGTAGGGTATGTGTTAGGGTTAGGGTTAGGGTTAGTGTTAGGTTTAGGGCTCGGTTTAGGGTACGGGTTAGGATTAGGGTACGCGTTAGGGTTAGGGTAGGGGTTAGGGTTAGGGTACGTGTTAGGGTGAGGGTAGTTATTAAACCTATCACACTCTCTAGATACCCCTTAGCACGTAAAGGAATATTATTTGGGGGTCCAGCCATGGAGAAGAGTTTAGACACGAGCAGAAGATAAGGAACACACCCATTATCAAGAAATCACATTAGGATTCTCTTTTTAACCTGTTCCTTAAAACACTAGTGCTTAGGAAATCTATTGGAGGCAGAAGCAGTCAAGGGTAGCTTAGGGTTAGGGTTAGGGTTAGGGTGAGGGATAGGGTATGGCTTAGGGTACGGGTTCGGGGAGGGGTTCGGTTAGGGCGTAGGGTATGGGTTAGGGTTAGGGTTAGGGTTAGTGTTAGGGTTAGGGCTCGGTTTAGGGTACGGGTTAGGATTAGGGTACGCGTTAGTGTTAGGGTAGGGGTTAGGGTTAGGGTTCGCGATAGGGTGAGGTTATTTATTAAACCTATCCCACTCTCTAGATACCCCTTAGCACGTAAAGGAATATTATTTGGGTGTCCAGCCATGGAGAAGAGTTTAGACACTAGGAGAAGATAAGGAACACACCCATTATCAAGAAATCACTTTAGGATTCTCTTTTTAACCTGTTCCTTAAAACACTAGTGCTTAGGAAATCTATTGGAGGCAGAAGCAGTCAAGGGTAGCTTAGGGTTAGGGTTACGGTTAGGGTGAGGGTTAGGGTTCGGCTTACGATACGGGTTCGGGGAGGGGTTCGGGTAGGGCGTAGGGTATGGGTTAGGGTTAGGGTTAGGGCTCGGTTTAGGGTACAGGTTAGGATTAGGGTACGCGTTAGGGTTAGGGTAGGGGTTAGGGTTAGTGTACGCGTTCGGGTGAGGGTAGTTATTAAACCTATCCCACTCTCTAGATACCCCTTAGCACGTACAGGAATATTTTTGGGGGTCCAGCCATGGAGAAGAGTTTAGACAGTAGGAGAAGATAAGGAACACTCCCATTATCACGAAATCACATTAGGATTCTCTTTTTAACCTGTTCCTTAAAACACTAGTGCTTAGGAAATCTATTGGAGGCAGAAGCAGTCAAGGGTAGCTTAGGGTTAGGGTTAGGGTTAGGGTGAGGGTTAGGGTATGGCTTAGGGTACGGGTTCGGGGAGGGGTTCGGGTAGGGCGTAGGGTATGTGTTAGGGTTAGGGTTAGGGTTAGTGTTAGGGTTAGGGCTCGGTTTAGGGTATGGGTTAGGATTAGGGTACGCGTTAGGGTTAGGGTAGGGGTTAGGGTTAGGGTACGTGTTAGGGTGGGGGTAGTTATTAAACCTATCACACTCTCTAGATACCCCTTAGCACGTAAAGGAATATTATTTGGGGGTCCAGCCATGGAGAAGAGTTTAGACACTAGGAGAAAGTAAGGAACACACCCATTATCACGAAATCACATTAGGATTCTCTTTTTAACCTGTTCCTTAAAACACTAGTGCTTAGGAAATCTATTGGAGGCAGAAGCCGTCAAGGGTAGCTTAGGGTTAGGGTTAGGGTTAGGGTGAGGGTTAGGGTACGGCTTAGGGTACGGGTTCGGGGAGGGGTTCGGGTAGGGCGTAGGGTATGGGTTAGGGTTAGGGTTAGGGTTAGTGTTAGGGTTAGGGCTCGGTTTAGGGTACGGGTTAGGATTAGGGTACGCGTTAGTGTTAGGGTAGGTGTTAGGGTTAGGGTACGCGATAGGGTGAGGTTAGTTATTAAACCTATCCCACTCTCTAGATACCCCTTAGTACGTAAAGGAATATTATTTCGGGGTCCAGCCATGGAGAAGAGTTTAGACACTAGGAGAAGATAAGGAACACACCCATTATCAAGAAATCACATTAGGATTCTCTTTTTAACCTGTTCCTTAAAACACTAGTGCTTAGGAAATCTATTGGAGGCAGAAGCAGTCAAGGGTAGCTTAGGGTTAGGGTTAGGGTTAGGGTGAGGGTTAGGGTATGGCTTAGGGTACTGGTTCGGGAAGGGGTTCGGGTAGGGCATAGGGTATGGGTTAGGGTTAGGGTTAGGGTTAGTGTTAGGGTTAGGGCTCGGTTTAGGGTACGGGTTAGGATTAGGGTACGCGTTAGGGTTAGGGTAGGGGTTAGGGTTAGGGTACGCGTTAGGGTGGGGGTAGTTATTAAACCTATCACACTCTCTAGATACCCCTTAGCACGTAAAGGACTATTATTTGGGGGTACAGCCATGGAGAAGAGTTTAGACACAAGGAGAAGATAAGGAACACACCCTTTGTCAAGAAATCACAATGTGATTCTCTTTTTAAACTGTTCCTTAAAACACTAGTGCTTAGGAAATCTATTGGAGGCAGAAGCAGTCAAGGGTAGCTTAGGGTTAGGGTTAGGGTTAGGGTGAGGGTTGGGGTACGGCTTAGGGTACGGGTTCGGGGAGGGGTTCGGGTAGGGCGTAGGGTATGGGTTAGGGTTAGGGTTAGGGCTAGTGTTAGGGTTAGGGCTCGGTTTAGGGTACGGGTTAGGATTAGGGTATGCGTTAGGGTTAGGGTAGGGCTTAGGTTAGGATACGCGTTAGGGTGAGGGAAATTATTAAACCTATCCCACTCTCTAGATACCCCTTAGCACGTAAAGGAATATTATATGGGGGTGTAGCCATGGAGAAGAGTTTAGACACGAGAAGATAAGGAACACACCCATTCTCAAGAAATCACATTAGGATTCTCTTTTTAACCTGTTCCTTAAATCACTAGTGCTTAGGAAATCTATTGGAGGCAGAAGCCGTCAAGGGTAGCTTAGGGTTAGGGTTAGGGTTAGGGTGAGGGTTAGGGTACGGCTTAGGGTACGGGTTCGGGGAGGGGTTCGGGTAGGGCGTAGGGTATGGGTTAGAGTTAGGGTTTGTGTTAATGTTAGGGTTAGGGCTCGGTTTAGGGTACAGGTTAGGATTAGGGTACGCGTTAGTGTTACGGTAGGGGTTAGGGTTAGGGTACGCTTTAGGTTGAGGGTAGTTATTAAACCTATCCCACTCTCTAGATACCCCTTAACACGTAAAGGAATATTATTTGGGGGTCCAGCCATGGAGAAGGGTTTAGACACTAGGAGAAGATAAGGAACACACCCATTATCAAGAAATCACAATATGATTCTCTTTTTAAACTGTTCCTTAAAACACTAGTGGTTAGGAAACCTATTGGAGGCAGAAGCAGTCAAGGGTAGCTTAGTGTTAGCATTAGGGCTAGGGTGAGGTTTAGGGTACAGCTTAGGGTACGGGTTCGGGGAGGGGTTCGGGTAGGGCGTAGGGTATGGGTTAGGGTTAGAGTTAGGGTTAGTGTTAGGGTTAGGGCTCGGTTTAGGGTACGGGTTAGGACTAGGGTACTTGTTAGGGTTAGCGTAGCGGTTAGTGTTAGGCTACGCGTTAGGGTGAGGGTAGTTATTAAACCTATCACACTCTCTAGATACCCCTTACAACGTAAAGGAATATTATTTGGGGGTCCAGCCATGGAGAAGAGTTTAGACACTAGGAGAAGATAAGGAACACACCCATTATCACGAAATCACATTAGGATTCTCTTTTTAACCTGTTCCTTAAAACACTAGTGCTTAGGAAATCTATTGGAGGCAGAAGCAGTCAAGGGTAGCTTAGGGTTAGGGCTAGGGTTAGGGTGAGGGTTAGGGTACGGCTTAGGGTACGGGTTCGGGGAGGGGTTCGGGTAGGGCATAGGGTATGGGATAGGGTTAGGTTTAGGGCTAGTGTTAGGGTTAGGGCTCGGTTTAGGGTACGGGTTAGGATTAGGGTACGCGTTAGGGTTAGGGTAGGGGTTAGGGTTAGGGTACGCGTTAGGGTGAGGGTAGTTATTAAACCTATCCCACTCTCTAGATACCCCTTAGCACGTAAAGGAATATTATTTGGGGGTCCAGCCATGGAGAAGTGTTTAGACACGAGGAGAAGATAAGGAACACACCCAGTATCAAGAAATCACATTAGGATTCTCTTTTTAACCTGTTCCTTAAAACACTAGTGCTTAGGAAATCTATTGGAGGCAGAAGCAGTCAAGGGTAGCTTAGGGTTAGGGTTAGGGTTAGGGTGAGGGTTAGGGTACGGTTTAGGGTACGGGTTCAGGGAGGGGTTCGGGTAGGGCGTAGGGTATGGGTTAGGGTTAGGGTTAGAGTTAGTGTGAGGGTTAGAGTTAGTGTTAGGGTTAGGGCTCGGTTTAGGGTACGGGTTAGGATTAGGGTACGCGCTAGGGTTAGGGTAGCGGTTAGGGTTAGGGTACGCGTTAGGGTGAGGGTAGTTATTAAACCTATCCCACTCTCTAGATACCCCTTAGCACGTATAGGAATATTATTTGGGACTCCAGCCATGGAGAAGAGTTTAGACACTAGGAGAAGATAAGGAACACACCCATTATCACGAAATGACATTAGGATTCTCTTTTTAACCTGTTCCTTAAAACACTAGTGCTTAGGAAATCTATTGGAGGCAGAAGCAGTCAAGGGTAGCTTAGGGTTAGTGTTAGGGTTAGGGTGAGGGTTGGGGTATGGCTTAGGGTACGGGTTCGGGGAGGGGTTCGGGTAGGGCGTAGAGTATGTGTTAGGGTTAGGGTTAGGGTTAGTGTTAGGGTTAGGGCTCGGTTTAGGGTACGGGTTAGGATTAGGGTACGTGTTAGGGTTAGTGTACGCGTTAGGGTGAGGGTAGTTATTAAACCTATTCCACTCTCTAGATACACCTTAGCACGTACAGGAATATTATTGGGGGTCCAGCCATGGAGAAGAGTTTAGACACTAGGAGAAGATAAGGAACACACCCAATATCACGAAATCACATTAGGATTCTCTTTTTAACCTGTTCCTTAAAACACTAGTGCTTAGGAAATCTATTGGAGGCAGAAGCAGTCAAGGGTAGCTTAGGGTTAGTGTTAGGGTTAGGGTGAGGGTTAGGGTATGGCTTAGGGTACGGGTTCGGGGAGGGGTTCGGGTGGGGCGTAGGGTATGGGTTAGGGTTAGGGTTAGGGTTAGTGTTAGGGTTAGGGCTCGGTTTAGGGTACGGGTTAGGATTAGGGTACGCGTTAGGGTTAGGGTAGGGTTTAGGGTTAGGGTACGCGTTAGGGTGTGGGTAGTTATTAAACCTATCACACTCTCTAGATACCCCTTAGCACGTAAAGGAATATTATTTGGGGTCCCAGCCTTGGAGAAGAGTTTAGACACGAGGAGAATATAAGGAACACACCCATTATCAAGAAATCACATTAGGATTCTCTTTTTAACCTGTTCCTTAAAACACTAGTGCTTAGGAAATCTATTGGAGGCAGAAGCAGTCAAGGGTAGCTTAGGGTTAGGGTTAGGGTTAGGGTGAGGGTTAGGGTACGGCTTAGGGTACGGGTTCGGGGAGGGGTTCGGGTAGGGCGTAGGGTATGGGTTAGGGTTAGGGTTAGGGCTAGTGTTAGGGTTAGGGCTCGGTTTAGGGTACGGGTTAGGATTAGGGTATGCGTTAGGCTTAGGGTAGGGGTTAGGGTTAGGATACGCGTTAGAGTGAGGGTAGTTATTAAACCTATCCCACTCTCTAGATAGCCCTTAGCACGTAAAGGAATATTATTTGGGGGTCCAGCCATGGAGAAGAGTTTAGACACGAGGAGAAGATAAGGAACACACCCATTCTCAAGAAATCACATTAGGATTCTCTTTTTAACCTGTTCCTTAAATCACTAGTGCTTAGGAAATCTATTGGAGGCAGAAGCCGTCAAGGGTAGCTTAGGGTTAGGGTTAGGGTTAGGGTGAGGGTTAGGGTACGGCTTAGGGTACGGGTTCGGGGAGGGGTTCAGGTAGGGCGTAGGGTATGGGTTAGAGTTAGGGTTAGGGTTAGTGTTAGGGTTAGGGCTCGGTTTAGGGTACAGTTTAGGATTAGGGTACGCGTTAGTGTTAGGGTAGGGGTTAGTGTTAGGGTACGCTTTAGGGTGAGGGTAGTTATTAAACCTATCCCACTCTCTAGATACCCCTTAGCACGTAAAGGAATATTATTTGGGCGTCCAGCCATGGAGAAGGGTTTAGACACTAGGAGAAGATAAGGAACACACCCATTATCAAGAAATCACAATATGATTCCCTTTTTAAACTGTTCCTTAAAACACTAGTGGTTAGGAAATCTATTGGAGGCAGAAGCAGTCAAGGGTAGCTTAGGGTTAGGGTTAGGGTTAGGGTGAGGGTTAGGGTACGGCTTAGGGTACGGGTTCGGGGAGGGGTTCGGGTAGGGCGTAGGGTATGGGTTAGGGTTAGAGTTAGGGTTAGTGTTAGGGTTAGGGCTCGGTTTAGGGTACGGGTTAGGATTAGGGTACTCGTTAGGGTTAGGGTAGGTGTTAGGGTTAGGGTACGCGTTAGGGTGAGGGTAGTTATTAAACCTATCCCACTCTCTAAATACCCCTTAGCACGTAAAGGAATATTATTTGGGGGTCCAGCCATGGAGAAGAGTTTAGACACTAGGAGAAGATAAGGAACACACCCATTCTCAAGAAATCACATTAGGATTCTCTTTTTAACCTCTTCCTTAAAACACTAGTGCTTAGGAAATCTATTGGAGGCAGAAGCAGTCAAGGGTAGCTTACGGTTAGGGTTAGGGTTAGGGTTAGGGTACGGCTTAGGGTACGGGTTCGGGGAGGGGTTCGGGTACGGCGTAGGGTATGGGCTAGGGTTAGGGTTAGGGTTAGTGTTAGGGTTAGGGCTCGGTTTAGGGTATGGGTTAGGATTAGTGTACGCGTTAGGGTTAGGGTAGGGGTTAGGGTTAGGGTATGCGTTAGGGTTAGGGTAGTTATTAAACCTATCCCACTCTCTAGATACCCCTTAGCACGTTAAGGAATATTATTTGGGGGTCCAGCCATGGAAAAGAGTTTAGACAAGAGGAGAAGATAAGGAACACACCCATTCTCAAGAAATCACATTAGGATTCTCTTTTTAACCTCTTCCTTAAAACACTAGTGCTTAGGAAATCTATTGGAGGCAGAAGCAGTCAAGGGTAGCTTACGGTTAGGGTTAGGGTTAGGGTTAGGGTACGGCTTAGGGTACGTGTTCGGGGAGGGGTTCGGGTACGGCGTAGGGTATGGGTTAGAGTTAGGGTTAGGGTTAGTGTTAGGGTTAGGGCTCGGTTTAGGGTATGGGTTAGGATTAGTGTACGCGTTAGGGTTAGGGTAGGGGTTAGGGTTAGGGTATGCGTTAGGGTGAGGGTAGTTATTAAACCTATCCCACTCTCTAGATACCCCTTAGCACGTAAAGGAATATTATTTGGGGGTCCAGCCATGGAGAAGGGTTTAGACACTAGGAGAAGGTAAGGAACACACCCATTATCACGAAATCACATTAGGATTCTCTTTTTAACCTGTTCCTTAAAACACTAGTGCTTAGGAAATCTATTGGAGGCAGAAGCAGTCAAGGGTAGCTTAGGGTTAGGGTTTGGGTTAGGGTGAGGGCTAGGGTATGGCTTAGGGTACGGGTTCGGGGAGGGGTTCGGGTAGGGCGTAAGGTATGGGTTAGGGTTAGGGTTAGGGTTAGTGTTAGGGTTAGGGCTCGGTTTAGTGTACGGGTTAGGATTAGGGTACACGTTAGGGTTAGGGTAGGGGTTAGGGTTAGGGTACGCGATAGGGTGAGGGTAGTTATTAAACCTATCACACTCTCTAGATACCCCTTAGCACATAAAGGAATATTATTTGGGGGTCCAGCCATGGAGAAGAGTTTAGACACGAGGAGAAGATAAGGAACACACCCATTATCAAGAAATCACATTAGGATTCTCTTTTTAACATGTTCCTTAAAACACTAGTGCTTAGGAAATCTATTGGAGGCAGAAGCCGTCAAGGGTAGCTTAGGGTTAGGGTTAGGGTTAGGGTGAGGGTTAGGGTACGGCTTAGGGCACGGGTTCGGGGAGGGGTTCGGGTAGGGCGTAGGGTATGGGTTAGGGTTAGGGTTAGTGTTAGGGTTAGGGCTCGGTTTAGGGTACGGGTTAGGATTAGGGTACGTGTTAGGGTTAGTGTACGCGTTAGGGTGAGGGTAGTTATTAAACCTATTCCACTCTCTAGATACACCTTAGCACGTACAGGAATATTATTGGGGGTCCAGCCATGGAGAAGAGTTTAGACACTAGGAGAAGATAAGGAACACACCCATTATCACGAAATCACATTAGGATTCTCTTTTTAACCTGTTCCTTAAAACACTAGTGCTTAGGAAATCTATTGGAGGCAGAAGCAGTCAAGGGTAGCTTAGGGTTAGTGTTAGGGTTAGGGTGAGGGTTGGGGTATGGCTTAGGGTACGGGTTCGGGGAGGGGTTCGGGTAGGGCGTAGAGTATGTGTTAGGGTTAGGGTTAGGGTTAGTGTTAGGGTTAGGGCTCGGTTTAGGGTACGGGTTAGGATTAGGGTACGCGTTAGGGTTAGGGTAGGGGTTAGGGTTAGGGTACGCGTTAGGGTGTGGGTAGTTATTAAACCTATCACACTCTCTAGATACCCCTTAGCACGTAAAGGAATATTATTTGGGGTTCCAGCCTTGGAGAAGAGTTTAGACACGAGGAGAATATAAGGAACACACCCATTATCAAGAAATCACATTAGGATTCTCTTTTTAACCTGTTCCTTAAAACACTAGTGCTTAGGAAATCTATTGGAGGCAGAAGCAGTCAAGGGTAGCTTAGGGTTAGGGTTAGGGTTAGGGTGAGGGTTAGGGTATGGCTTAGGGTACGGGTTCGGGGAGGGGTTCGGGTAGGGCGTAGGGTATGGGTTAGGGTTAGGGTTAGGGCTAGTGTTAGGGTTAGGGCTCGGTTTAGGGTACGGGTTAGGATTAGGGTATGCGTTAGGGTTAGGGTAGGGGTTAGGGTTAGGATACGCGTTAGAGTGAGGGTAGTTATTAAACCTATCCCACTCTCTAGATAGCCCTAAGCACGTAAAGGAATATTATTTGGGGGTCCAGCCATGGAGAAGAGTTTAGACACGAGGAGAAGATAAGGAACACACCCATTATAAAGAAATCACATTAGGATTCTCTTTTTAACCTGTTCCTTAAATCACTAGTGCTTAGGAAATCTATTGGAGGCAGAAGCCGTCAAGGGTAGCTTAGGGTTAGGGTTAGGGTTAGGGTGAGGGTTAGGGTACGGCTTAGGGTACGGGTTCGGGGAGGGGTTCAGGTAGGGCGTAGGGTATGGGTTAGAGTTAGGGTTAGGGTTAGTGTTAGGGTTAGGGCTCGTTTTAGGGTACAGTTTAAGATTAGGGTACGCGTTAGTGTTAGGGTAGGGGTTAGGGTTAGGGTACGCTTTAGGGTGAGGGTAGTTATTAAACCTATCCCACTCTCTAGATACCCCTTAGCACGTAAAGGAATATTATTTGGGCGTCCAGCCATGGAGAAGGGTTTAGACACTAGGAGAAGATAAGGAACACACCCATTATCAAGAAATCACAATATGATTCCCTTTTTAAACTGTTCCTTAAAACACTAGTGGTTAGGAAATCTATTGGAGGCAGAAGCAGTCAAGGGTAGCTTAGGGTTAGGGTTAGGGTTAGGGTGAGGGTTAGGGTACGGCTTAGGGTACGGGTTCGGGGAGGGGTTCGGGTAGGGCGTAGGGTATGGGTTAGGGTTAGAGTTAGGGTTAGTGTTAGGGTTAGGGCTCGGTTTAGGGTACGGGTTAGGATTAGGGTACCCGTTAGGTTTAGGGTAGCGGTTAGGGTTAGGGTACGCGTTAGGGTGAGGGTAGTTATTAAACCTATCCCACTCTCTAGATACCCCTTAGCACGTAAAGGAATATTATTTGGGGGTCCAGCCATGGAGAAGAGTTTAGACACTAGGAGAAGATAAGGAACACACCCATTATCAAGAAATCACATTAGGATTCTCTTTTTAACCTGTTCCTTAAAACACTAGTGCTTAGGAAATCTATTGGAGGCAGAAGCAGTCAAGGGTAGCTTAGGGTTAGGGTTAGGGTTAGGGTGAGGGTTAGGGTATGGCTTAGGTTTAGGGGTTCGGGGAGGGGTTCGGGTAGGGCGTAGGGTATGGGTTAGGGTTAGGGTTAGGGCTAGTGTTAGGGTTAGGGCTCGGTTTGGGGTACAGGTTAGGATTAGGGTACGCGTTAGGGTTAGGGTAGGGGTTAGGGTTAGGGTACACGTTAGGGTGAGGGTAGTTATTAAACCTATCACACTCTCTAGATACCCCTTAGCACGTAAAGGAATATTATTTGGGGGTCCAGCCATGGAAAAGAGTTTAGACAAGAGGAGAAGATAAGGAACACACCCATTATCAAGAAATCACATTAGGATTCTCTTTTTAACCTGTTCCTTAAATCACTAGTGCTTAGGAAATCTATTGGAGGCAGAAGCCGTCAAGGGTAGCTTAGGGTTAGGGTTAGGGTTAGGGTGAGGGTTAGGGTACGGCTTAGGGTACGGGTTCGGGGAGGGATTCGGATAGGGCGTAGGGTATGGGTTAGAGTTAGGGTTAGGGTTAGTGTTAGGGTTAGGGCTCGGTTAAGGGTTCGGGTTAGGATTAGGGTACGCGTTAGTGTTAGGGTAGGGGTTAGGGTTAGGGTACGCTTTAGGGTGAGGGTAGTTATTAAACCTATCCCACTCTCTAGATACCCCTTAGCAGGTAAAGGAATATTATTTGGGGGTCCAGCCATGGAGAAGGGTTTAGACACTAGGAGAAGATAAGGAACACACCCATTATCACGAAATCACATTAGGATTCTCTTTTTAACCTGTTCCTTAAAACACTAGTGCTTAGGAAATCTATTGGAGGCAGAAGCAGTCAAGGGTAGCTTAGGGTTAGGGTTTGGGTTAGGGTGAGGGCTAGGGTACGGCTTAGGGTACGGGTTCGGGGAGGGGTTCTGGTAGGGCGTAGGGTATGTGTTAGGGTTAGAGTTAGGGTTAGTGTTAGGGTTAGGGCTCGGTTTAGGGTACGGGTTAGGATTAGGGTACTCGTTAGGGTTAGGGTAGGTGTTAGGGTTAGGGTACGCGTTAGGGTGAGGGTAGTTATTAAACCTATCCCACTCTCTAGATACCCCTTAGCACGTAAAGGAATATTATTTGGGGGTCCAGCCATGGAGAAGAGTTTAGACACTAGGAGAAGATAAGGAACACACCCATTCTCAAGAAATCACATTAGGATTCTCTTTTTAACCTCTTCCTTAAAACACTAGTGCTTAGGAAATCTATTGGAGGCAGAAGCAGTCAAGGGTAGCTTACGGTTAGGGTTAGGGTTAGGGTTAGGGTACGGCTTAGGGTACGGGTTCGGGGAGGGGTTCGGGTACGGCGTAGGGTATGGGCTAGGGTTAGTGTTAGGGTTAGTGTTAGGGTTAGGGCTCGGTTTAGGGTATGGGTTAGGATTAGTGTACGCGTTAGGGTTAGGGTAGGGGTTAGGGTTAGGGTATGCGTTAGGGTTAGGGTAGTTATTAAACCTATCCCACTCTCTAGATACCCCTTAGCACGTTAAGGAATATTATTTGGGGGTCCAGCCATGGAAAAGCGTTTAGACAAGAGGAGAAGATAAGGAACACACCCATTCTCAAGAAATCACATTAGGATTCTCTTTTTAACCTCTTCCTTAAAACACTAGTGCTTAGGAAATCTATTGGAGGCAGAAGCAGTCAAGGGTAGCTTACGGTTAGGGTTAGGGTTAGGGTTAGGGTACGGCTTAGGGTACGGGTTCGGGGAGGGGTTCGGGTACGGCGTAGGGTATGGGCTAGGGTTAGGGTTAGTGTTAGGGTTAGGGCTCGGTTTAGGGTACGGGTTAGGATTAGGGTACGTGTTAGGGTTAGTGTACGCGTTAGGGTGAGGGTAGTTATTAAACCTATTCCACTCTCTAGATACACCTTAGCACGTACAGGAATATTATTGGGGGTCCAGCCATGGAGAAGAGTTTAGACACTAGGAGAAGATAAGGAACACACCCATTATCACGAAATCACATTAGGATTCTCTTTTTAACCTGTTCCTTAAAACACTAGTGCTTAGGAAATCTATTGGAGGCAGAAGCAGTCAAGGGTAGCTTAGGGTTAGTGTTAGGGTTAGGGTGAGGGTTAGGGTATGGCTTAGGGTACGGGTTCGGGGAGGGGTTCGGGTAGGGCGTAGAGTATGGGTTAGGGTTAGGGTTAGGGTTAGTGTTAGGGTTAGGGCTCGGTTTAGGGTACGGGTTAGGATTAGGGTACGCGTTAGGGTTAGGGTAGGGGTTAGGGTTAGGGTACGCGTTAGGGTGTGGGTAGTTATTAAACCTATCACACTCTCTAGATACCCCTTAGCACGTAAAGGAATATTATTTGGGGTTCCAGCCTTGGAGAAGAGTTTAGACACGAGGAGAATATAAGGAACACACCCATTATCAAGAAATCACATTAGGATTCTCTTTTTAACCTGTTCCTTAAAACACTAGTGCTTAGGAAATCTATTGGAGGCAGAAGCAGTCAAGGGTAGCTTAGGGTTAGGGTTAGGGTTAGGGTGAGGGTTAGGGTACGGCTTAGGGTACGGGTTCGGGGAGGGGTTCGGGTAGGGCGTAGGGTATGGGTTAGGGTTAGGGTTAGGGCTAGTGTTAGGGTTAGGGCTCGGTTTAGGGTACGGGTTAGGATTAGGGTATGCGTTAGGGTTAGGGTAGGGGTTAGGGTTAGGATACGCGTTAGAGTGAGGGTAGTTATTAAACCTATCCCACTCTCTAGATAGCCCTAAGCACGTAAAGGAATATTATTTGGGGGTCCAGCCATGGAGAAAGGTTTAGACACTAGGAGAAGATAAGGAACACACCCATTATCACGAAATCACATTAGGATTCTCTTTTTAACCTGTTCCTTAAAACACTAGTGCTTAGGAAATCTATTGGAGGCAGAAGCAGTCAAGGGTAGCTTTGGGTTAGGGTTTGGGTTAGGGTGAGGGCTAGGGTACGGCTTAGGGTACGGGTTCGGGGAGGGGTTCTGGTAGGGCGTAGGGTATGGGTTAGGGTTAGAGTTAGGGTTAGTGTTAGGGTTAGGGCTCGGTTTAGGGTACGGGTTAGGATTAGGGTACTCGTTAGGGTTAGGGTAGGTGTTAGGGTTAGGGTACGCGTTAGGGTGAGGGTAGTTATTAAACCTATCCCACTCTCTAGATACCCCTTAGCACGTAAAGGAATATTATTTGGGGGTCCAGCCATGGAGAAGAGTTTAGACACTAGGAGAAGATAAGGAACACACCCATTCTCAAGAAATCACATTAGGATTCTCTTTTTAACCTCTTCCTTAAAACACTAGTGCTTAGGAAATCTATTGGAGGCAGAAGCAGTCAAGGGTAGCTTACGGTTAGGGTTAGGGTTAGGGTTAGGGTACGGCTTAGGGTACGGGTTCGGGGAGGGGTTCGGGTACGGCGTAGAGTATGGGCTAGGGTTAGGGTTAGGGTTAGTGTTAGGGTTAGGGCTCGGTTTAGGGTATGGGTTAGGATTAGTGTACGCGTTAGGGTTAGGGTAGGGGTTAGGGTTAGGGTATGCGTTAGGGTGAGGGTAGTTATTAAACCTATCCCACTCTCTAGATACCCCTTAGCACGTAAAGGAATATTATTTGGGGGTCCAGCCATGGAGAAGGGTTTAGACACTAGGAGAAGGTAAGGAACACACCCATTATCACGAAATCACATTAGGATTCTCTTTTTAACCTGTTCCTTAAAACACTAGTGCTTAGGAAATCTATTGGAGGCAGAAGCCGTCAAGGGTAGCTTAGGGTTAGGGTTAGGGTTAGGGTGAGGGTTAGGGTACGGCTTAGGGTACGGGTTCGGGGAGGGGTTCAGGTAGGGCGTAGGGTATGGGTTGAGTTAGGGTTAGGGTTAGTGTTAGGGTTAGGGCTCCGTTTAGGGTACAGTTTAGGATTAGGGTACGCGTTAGTGTTAGGGTAGGGGTTAGGGTTAGGGTACGCTTTAGGGTGAGGGTAGTTATTAAACCTATCCCACTCTCTAGATACCCCTTAGCACGTAAAGGAATATTATTTGGGCGTCCAGCCATGGAGAAGGGTTTAGACACTAGGAGAAGATAAGGAACACACCCATTATCAAGAAATCACAATATGATTCCCTTTTTAAACTGTTCCTTAAAACACTAGTGGTTAGGAAATCTATTGGAGGCAGAAGCAGTCAAGGGTAGCTTAGGGTTAGGGTTAGGGTTAGGGTGAGGGTTAGGGTACGGCTTAGGGTACGGGTTCGGAGAGGGGTTCGGGTAGGGCGTAGGGTATGGGTTAGGGTTAGAGTTAGGGTTAGTGTTAGGGTTAGGGCTCGGTTTAGGGTACGGGTTAGGATTAGGGTACTCGTTAGGTTTAGGGTAGCGGTTAGGGTTAGGGTACGCGTTAGGGTGAGGGTAGTTATTAAACCTATCCCACTCTCTAGATTCCCCTTAGCACGTAAAGGAATATTATTTGGGGGTCCAGCCATGGAGAAGAGTTTAGACACTAGGAGAAGATAAGGAACACACCCATTATCAAGAAATCACATTAGGATTCTCTTTTTAACCTGTTCCTTAAAACACTACTGCTTAGGAAATCTATTGGAGGCAGAAGCAGTCAAGGGTAGCTTAGGGTTAGGGTTAGGGTTAGGGTGAGGGTTTGGGTATGGCTTAGGGTTACGGGTTCGGGGAGGGGTTCGGGTAGAGCGTAGGGTATGGGTTAGGGTTAGGGTTAGGGCTAGTGTTAGGGTTAGGGCTCGGTTTGGGGTACAGGTTAGGATTAGGGTACGCGTTAGGGTTAGGGTAGGGGTTAGGGTTAGGGTACACGTTAGGGTGAGGGTAGTTATTAAACCTATCACACTCTCTAGATACCCCTTAGCACGTAAAGGAATATTATTTGGGGGTCCAGCCATGGAAAAGAGTTTAGACAAGAGGAGAAGATAAGGAACACACCCATTATCAAGAAATCACATTAGGATTCTCTTTTTAACCTGTTCCTTAAATCACTAGTGCTTAGGAAATCTATTGGAGGCAGAAGCCGTCAAGGGTAGCTTAGGGTTAGGGTTAGGGTTAGGGTGAGGGTTAGGGTACGGCTTAGGGTACGGGTTCGGGGAGGGATTCGGGTACGGCGTAGGGTATGGGTTAGAGTTAGGGTTAGGGTTAGTGTTAGGGTTAGGACTCGGTTAAGGGTTCGTGTTAGGATTAGGGTACGCGTTAGTGTTAGGGTTTGGGTTAGGGTTAGGGTACGCTTTAGGGTGAGGGTAGTTATTAAACCTATCCCACTCTCTAGATACCCCTTAGCACGTAAAGGAATATTATTTGGGGGTCCAGCCATGGAGAAGGGTTTAGACACTAGGAGAAGATAAGGAACACACCCATTATCACGAAATCACATTAGGATTCTCTTTTTAACCTGTTCCTTAAAACACTAGTGCTTAGGAAATCTATTGGAGGCAGAAGCAGTCAAGGGTAGCTTAGGGTTAGGGTTAGGGTTAGGGTGAGGGTTAGGGTACGGTTTAGGGTACGGGTTCAGGGAGGGGTTCGGGTAGGGCGTAGGGTATTGTTTAGGGTTAGGGTTAGAGTTAGTGTTAGGGTTAGGGCTCGGTTTAGGTTACGGGTTAGGATTAGGGTACGCGCTAGGGTTAGGGTAGCGGTTAGGGTTAGGGTACGCGTTAGGGTGGGGGTAGTTATTAAACCTATCACACTCTCTAGATACCCCTTAGCACGTAAAGGAATATTATTTGGGCGTCCAGCCATGGAGAAGAGTTTAGACACGAGGAGAAGATAAGGAACACACCCATTATCAAGAAATCACATTAGGATTCTTTTTTTAACCAGTTCCTTAAAACACTAGTGCTTAGGAAATCTATTGGAGGCAGAAGCCGTCAAGGGTAGCTTAAGGTTAGGGTTACGGTTAGGGTGAGGGTTAGGGTACGGTTTAGGGTACGGGTTCAGGGAGGGGTTCAGGTAGGACGTAGGGTATGGGTTAGGGTTAGGATTAGAGTTAGTGTTAGGGTTAGGGCTCGGTTTAGGCTATGGGTTAGGATTAGGGTACGCGTTAGGGTTAGGGTAGGGGTTAGGGTTAGGGTACGCGTTAGGGTGAGGTTAGTTATTAAACCTATCCCACTCTCTAGATACCCCTTAGCACGTAAAGGAATATTATTTGGGAGTCCAGCCATGGAGAAGAGTTTAGACACTAGGAGAAGATAAGGAACACACGCATTATCACGAAATCACATTAGGATTCTCTTTTTAATCTGTTCCTTAAAACACTAGTGCTTAGGAAATCTATTGGAGGCAGAAGCAGTCAAGGGTAGCTTAGGGTTAGGGTTTGGGTTAGGGTGAGGGCTAGGGTATGGCTTAGGGTACGGGTTCGGGGAGGGGTTCGGGTAGGGTGTAAGGTATGGGTTAGGGTTAGGGTTAGGGTTAGTCTTAGGGTTAGGGCTCGGTTTAGGTTACGGGTTAGGATTAGGGTACACGTTAGGGTTAGGGTAGGGGTTAGGGTTAGGGTACGTGATAGGGTGAGGGTAGTTATTAAACCTATCACACTCTCTAGATACCCCTTAGCACATAAAGGAATATTATTTGGGTGTCCAGCCATGGAGAAGAGTTTAGACACGAGGAGAAGATAAGGAACACACCCATTATCAAGAAATCACATTAGGATTCTCTTTTTAACATGTTCCTTAAAACACTAGTGCTTAGGAAATCTATTGGAGGCAGAAGCCGTCAAGGGTAGCTTAGGGTTAGGGTTAGGGTTAGGGTGAGGGTTAGGGTACGGCTTAGGGCACGGGTTCGGGGAGGGGTTCGGGTAGGGCGTAGGGTATGGGTTAGGGTTAGGGTTAGGGTTTGTGTTAGGGTTAGGGCTCGGTTTAGGGTACGGGTTAGGATTAGGGTACGTGTTAGGGTTAGTGTACGCGTTAGGGTGAGGGTAGTTATTAAACCTATTCCACTCTCTAGATACACCTTAGCACTTACAGGAATATTATTGGGGGTCCAGCCATGGAGAAGAGTTTAGACACTAGGAGAAGATAAGGAACACACCCATTATCACGAAATCACATTAGGATTCTCTTTTTAACCTGTTCCTTAAAACACTAGTGCTTAGGAAATCTATTGGAGGCAGAAGCAGTCAAGGGTAGCTTAGGGTTAGTGTTAGGGTTAGGGTGAGGGTTAGGGTATGGCTTAGGGTACGGGTTCGGGGAGGGGTTCGGGTAGGGCGTAGGGTATGGGTTAGGGTTAGGGTTAGGGTTAGTGTTAGGGTTAGGGCTCGGTTTAGGGTACGGGTTAGGATTAGTGTACGCGTTAGGGTTAGGGTAGGGGTTAGGGTTAGGGTACGCGTTAGGGTGGGGGTAGTTATTAAACCTATCACACTCTCTAGATACCCCTTAGCACGTAAAGGAATATTATTTGGGGTTCCAGCCTTGGAGAAGAGTTTAGACACGAGGAGAATATAAGGAACACACCCATTATCAAGAAATCACATTAGGATTCTCTTTTTAACCTGTTCCTTAAAACACTAGTGCTTAGGAAATCTATTGGAGGCAGAAGCAGTCAAGGGTAGCTTAGGTTTAGGGTTAGGGTTAGGGTGAGGGTTAGGGTACGGCTTAGGGTACGGGTTCGGTGAGGGGTTCGGGTAGGGCGTAGGGTATGGGTTAGGGTTAGGGTTAGGGCTAGTGTTAGGGTTAGGGCTCGGTTTAGGGTACGGGTTAGGATTAGGGTATGCGTTAGGGTTAGGGTAGGGGTTAGGGTTAGGATACGCGTTAGAGTGAGGGTAGTTATTAAACCTATCCCACTCTCTATATAGCCCTAAGCACGTAAAGGAATATTATTTGGGGGTCCAGCCATGGAGAAGAGTTTAGACACGAGGAGAAGATAAGGAACACACCCATTATCAAGAAATCACATTAGGATTCTCTTTTTAACCTGTTCCTTAAATCACTAGTGCTTAGGAAATCTATTGGAGGCAGAATCCGTCAAGGGTAGCTTAGGGTTAGGGTTAGGGTTAGGGTGAGGGTTAGGGTACGGCTTAGGGTACAGGTTCGGGGAGGGGTTCAGGTAGGGCGTAGGGTATGGGTTAGAGTTAGAGTTAGGGTTAGTGTTAGGGTTAGGGCTCGGTTTAGGGTACAGTTTAGGATTAGGGTACGCGTTAGTGTTAGGGTAGGGGTTAGGGTTAGGGTACGCTTTAGGGTGAGGGTAGTTATTAAACCTATCCCACTCTCTAGATACCCCTTAGCACGTAAAGGAATATTATTTGGGCGTCCAGCCATGGAGAAGGGTTTAGACACTAGGAGAAGATAAGGAACACACCCATTATCAAGAAATCACAATATGATTGTCTTTTTAAACTGTTCCTTAAAACACTAGTGGTTAGGAAATCTATTGGAGGCAGAAGCAGTCAAGGGTAGCTTAGGGTTAGGGTTAGGGTTAGGGTGAGGGTTAGGGTACGGCTTAGGGTACGGGTTCGGGGAGGGGTTCGGGTAGGGCGTAGGGTATGGGTTAGGGTTAGAGTTAGGGTTAGTGTTAGGGTTAGGGCTCGGTTTAGGGTACGGGTTAGGATTAGGGTACTCGTTAGGTTTAGGGTAGCAGTTAGGGTTAGGGTACGCGTTAGGGTGAGGGTAGTTTTTAAACCTATCCCACTCTCTAGATACCCCTTAGCACGTAAAGGAATATTATTTGGGGGTCCAGCCATGGAGAAGAGTTTAGACACTAGGAGAAGTTAAGGAACACACCCATTATCAAGAAATCACATTAGGATTCTCTTTTTAACCTGTTCCTTAAAACACTAGTGCTTAGGAAATCTATTGGAGGCAGAAGCAGTCAAGGGTAGCTTAGTGTTAGGGTTAGGGTTAGGGTGAGGGTTAGGGTATGGCTTAGGGTACGGGTTCGGGGAGGGGTTCGGGTAGGGCGTAGGGTATGGGTTAGGGTTAGGGTTAGGGCTAGTGTTAGGGTTAGGGCTCGGTTTGGGGTACAGGTTAGGATTAGGGTACGCGTTAGGGTTACGGTAGGGGTTAGGGTTAGGGTACACGTTAGGGTGAGGGTAGTTATTAAACCTATCACACTCTCTAGATACCCCTTAGCACGTAAAGGAATATTATTTGGGGGTCCAGCCATGGAAAAGAGTTTAGACAAGAGGAGAAGATAAGGAACACACCCATTATCAAGAAATCACATTAGGATTCTCTTTTTAACCTGTTCCTTAAATCACTAGTGCTTAGGAAATCTATTGGAGGCAGAAACCGTCAAGGGTAGCTTAGGGTTAGGGTTAGGGTTAGGGTGAGGGTTAGGGTACGGCTTAGGGTACGGGTTCGGGGAGGGATTCGTGTAGGGCGTAGGGTATGGGTTAGAGTTAGGGTTAGGGTTAGTGTTAGGGTTAGGGCTCGGTTAAGGGTTCGGGTTAGGATTAGGGTACGCGTTAGTGTTAGGGTAGGGGTTAGGGTTAGGATACGCTTTAGGGTGAGGGTAGTTATTAAACCTATCCCACTCTCTAGATACCCCTTAGCACGTAAAGGAATATTATTTGGGGGTCCAGCCATGGAGAAGGGTTTAGACACTAGGAGAAGATAAGGAACACACCCATTATCACCAAATCACATTAGGATTCTCTTTTTAACCTGTTCCTTAAAACACTAGTGCTTAGGAAATCTATTGGAGGCAGAAGCCGTCAAGGGTAGCTTAGGGTTAGGGTTAGGGTTAGGGTGAGGGTTAGGGTACGGTTTAGGGTACGGGTTCAGGGAGGGGTTCGGGTAGGGCGTAGGGTATGGGTTAGGGTTAGGGTTAGAGTTAGTGTTAGGGTTAGGGCTCGGTTTAGGTTACGGGTTAGGATTAGGGTACGCGCTAGGGGTAGGGTAGCGGTTAGGGTTAGGGTACGCGTTAGGGTGAGGGTAGTTAATAAACCTATCCCACTCTCTAGATACCCCTTAGCACGTATAGGAATATTATTTGGGGGTCCATCCATGGAGAAGAGTTTAGACACTAGGAGAAGATAAGGAACACACCCATTATCACGGAATCACATTAGGATTCTCTTTTTAACCTGTTCCTTAAAACACTAGTGGTTAGGAAATCTATTGGAGGCAGAAGCAGTCAAGGGTAGCTTAGGGTTAGGGTTAGGGTTAGGGTGAGGGCTAGGGTATGGCTTAGGGTACGGGTTCGGGGAGGGGTTCGGGTAGGGCGTAGGGTATGGGTTAGGGTTAGGGTTAGGGTTAGTGTTAGGGTTAGGGCTCGGTTTAGGGTACGGGTTAGGATTAGGGAACGCGTTAGGGTTAGGGTAGGGGTTAGGGTTAGGGTACGTGTTAGGGTGAGGGTAGTTATTAAACCTATCACACTCTCTAGATACCCCTTAGCACGTAAAGGAATATTATTTGGGGTTCCAGCCATGGAGAAGAGTTTAGACACGAGGAGAAGATAAGGAACACACCCATTATCAAGAAATCACATTAGGATTCTCTTTTTAACCTGTTCCTTAAAACACTAGTGCTTAGGAAATCTATTGGAGGCAGAAGCAGTCAAGGGTAGCTTAGGGTTAGGGTTAGGGTTAGGGTGAGGGATAGGGTATGGCTTAGGGTACGGGTTCGGGGAGGGGTTCGGGTAGGGCGTAGGGTATGGGTTAGGGTTAGGGTTAGGGTTAGTGTTAGGGTTAGGGCTCGGTTTAGGGTACGGGTTAGGATTAGGGTACGCGTTAGTGTTAGGGTAGGTGTTAGGGTTAGGGTACGCGTTAGGGTGAGGTTAGTTATTAAACCTATCACACTCTCTAGATACCCCTTAGCACGTAAAGGAATATTATTTGGGGGTCCAGCCATGGAAAAGAGTTTAGACAAGAGGAGAAGATAAGGAACACACCCATTATCAAGAAATCACATTAGGATTCTCTTTTTAACCTGTTCCTTAAATCACTAGTGCTTAGGAAATCTATTGGAGGCAGAAGCCGTCAAGGGTAGCTTAGGGTTAGGGTTAGGGTTAGGGTGAGGGTTAGGGTACGGCTTAGGGTACGGGTTCGGGGAGGGATTCGGATAGGGCGTAGGGTATGGGTTAGAGTTAGGGTTAGGGTTAGTGTTAGGGTTAGGGCTCGGTTAAGGGTTCGGGTTAGGATTAGGGTACGCGTTAGTGTTAGGGTAGGGGTTAGGGTTAGGGTACGCTTTAGGGTGAGGGTAGTTATTAAACCTATCCCACTCTCTAGATACCCCTTAGCAGGTAAAGGAATATTATTTGGGGGTCCAGCCATGGAGAAGGGTTTAGACACTAGGAGAAGATAAGGAACACACCCATTATCACGAAATCACATTAGGATTCTCTTTTTAACCTGTTCCTTAAAACACTAGTGCTTAGGAAATCTATTGGAGGCAGAAGCAGTCAAGGGTAGCTTAGGGTTAGGGTTTGGGTTAGGGTGAGGGCTAGGGTACGGCTTAGGGTACGGGTTCGGGGAGGGGTTCTGGTAGGGCGTAGGGTATGTGTTAGGGTTAGAGTTAGGGTTAGTGTTAGGGTTAGGGCTCGGTTTAGGGTACGGGTTAGGATTAGGGTACTCGTTAGGGTTAGGCTAGGTGTTAGGGTTAGGGTACGCGTTAGGGTGAGGGTAGTTATTAAACCTATCCCACTCTCTAGATACCCCTTAGCACGTAAAGGAATATTATTTGGGGGTCCAGCCATGGAGAAGAGTTTAGACACTAGGAGAAGATAAGGAACACACCCATTCTCAAGAAATCACATTAGGATTCTCTTTTTAACCTCTTCCTTAAAACACTAGTGCTTAGGAAATCTATTGGAGGCAGAAGCAGTCAAGGGTAGCTTACGGTTAGGGTTAGGGTTAGGGTTAGTGTACGGCTTAGGGTACGGGTTCGGGGAGGGGTTCGGGTACGGCGTAGGGTATGGGCTAGGGTTAGGGTTAGGGTTAGTGTTAGGGTTAGGGCTCGGTTTAGGGTATGGGTTAGGATTAGTGTACGCGTTAGGGTTAGGGTAGGGGTTAGGGTTAGGGTATGCGTTAGGGTTAGGGTAGTTATTAAACCTATCCCACTCTCTAGATACCCCTTAGCACGTTAAGGAATATTATTTGGGGGTCCAGCCATGGAAAAGCGTTTAGACAAGAGGAGAAGATAAGGAACACACCCATTCTCAAGAAATCACATTAGGATTCTCTTTTTAACCTCTTCCTTAAAACACTAGTGCTTAGGAAATCTATTGGAGGCAGAAGCAGTCAAGGGTAGCTTACGGTTAGGGTTAGGGTTAGGGTTAGGGTACGGCTTAGGGTACGGGTTCGGGGAGGGGTTCGGGTACGGCGTAGGGTATGGGCTAGGGTTAGGGTTAGTGTTAGGGTTAGGGCTCGGTTTAGGGTACGGGTTAGGATTAGGGTACGTGTTAGGGTTAGTGTACGCGTTAGGGTGAGGGTAGTTATTAAACCTATTCCACTCTCTAGATACACCTTAGCACGTACAGGAATATTATTGGGGGTCCAGCCATGGAGAAGAGTTTAGACACTAGGAGAAGATAAGGAACACACCCATTATCACGAAATCACATTAGGATTCTCTTTTTAACCTGTTCCTTAAAACACTAGTGCTTAGGAAATCTATTGGAGGCAGAAGCAGTCAAGGGTAGCTTAGGGTTAGTGTTAGGGTTAGGGTGAGGGTTAGGGTATGGCTTAGGGTACGGGTTCGGGGAGGGGTTCGGGTAGGGCGTAGAGTATGGGTTAGGGTTAGGGTTAGGGTTAGTGTTAGGGTTAGGGCTCGGTTTAGGGTACGGGTTAGGATTAGGGTACGCGTTAGGGTTAGGGTAGGGGTTAGGGTTAGGGTACGCGTTAGGGTGTGGGTAGTTATTAAACCTATCACACTCTCTAGATACCCCTTAGCACGTAAAGGAATATTATTTGGGGTTCCAGCCTTGGAGAAGAGTTTAGACACGAGGAGAATATAAGGAACACACCCATTATCAAGAAATCACATTAGGATTCTCTTTTTAACCTGTTCCTTAAAACACTAGTGCTTAGGAAATCTATTGGAGGCAGAAGCAGTCAAGGGTAGCTTAGGGTTAGGGTTAGGGTTAGGGTGAGGGTTAGGGTACGGCTTAGGGTACGGGTTCGGGGAGGGGTTCGGGTAGGGCGTAGGGTATGGGTTAGGGTTAGGGTTAGGGCTAGTGTTAGGGTTAGGGCTCGGTTTAGGGTACGGGTTAGGATTAGGGTATGCGTTAGGGTTAGGGTAGGGGTTAGGGTTAGGATACGCGTTAGAGTGAGGGTAGTTATTAAACCTATCCCACTCTCTAGATAGCCCTAAGCACGTAAAGGAATATTATTTGGGGGTCCAGCCATGGAGAAAGGTTTAGACACTAGGAGAAGATAAGGAACACACCCATTATCACGAAATCACATTAGGATTCTCTTTTTAACCTGTTCCTTAAAACACTAGTGCTTAGGAAATCTATTGGAGGCAGAAGCAGTCAAGGGTAGCTTTGGGTTAGGGTTTGGGTTAGGGTGAGGGCTAGGGTACGGCTTAGGGTACGGGTTCGGGGAGGGGTTCTGGTAGGGCGTAGGGTATGGGTTAGGGTTAGAGTTAGGGTTAGTGTTAGGGTTAGGGCTCGGTTTAGGGTACGGGTTAGGATTAGGGTACTCGTTAGGGTTAGGGTAGGTGTTAGGGTTAGGGTACGCGTTAGGGTGAGGGTAGTTATTAAACCTATCCCACTCTCTAGATACCCCTTAGCACGTAAAGGAATATTATTTGGGGGTCCAGCCATGGAGAAGAGTTTAGACACTAGGAGAAGATAAGGAACACACCCATTCTCAAGAAATCACATTAGGATTCTCTTTTTAACCTCTTCCTTAAAACACTAGTGCTTAGGAAATCTATTGGAGGCAGAAGCAGTCAAGGGTAGCTTACGGTTAGGGTTAGGGTTAGGGTTAGGGTACGGCTTAGGGTACGGGTTCGGGGAGGGGTTCGGGTACGGCGTAGAGTATGGGCTAGGGTTAGGGTTAGGGTTAGTGTTAGGGTTAGGGCTCGGTTTAGGGTATGGGTTAGGATTAGTGTACGCGTTAGGGTTAGGGTAGGGGTTAGGGTTAGGGTATGCGTTAGGGTGAGGGTAGTTATTAAACCTATCCCACTCTCTAGATACCCCTTAGCACGTAAAGGAATATTATTTGGGGGTCCAGCCATGGAGAAGGGTTTAGACACTAGGAGAAGGTAAGGAACACACCCATTATCACGAAATCACATTAGGATTCTCTTTTTAACCTGTTCCTTAAAACACTAGTGCTTAGGAAATCTATTGGAGGCAGAAGCCGTCAAGGGTAGCTTAGGGTTAGGGTTAGGGTTAGGGTGAGGGTTAGGGTACGGCTTAGGGTACGGGTTCGGGGAGGGGTTCAGGTAGGGCGTAGGGTATGGGTTAGAGTTAGGGTTAGGGTTAGTGTTAGGGTTAGGGCTCCGTTTAGGGTACAGTTTAGGATTAGGGTACGCGTTAGTGTTAGGGTAGGGGTTAGGGTTAGGGTACGCTTTAGGGTGAGGGTAGTTATTAAACCTATCCCACTCTCTAGATACCCCTTAGCACGTAAAGGAATATTATTTGGGCGTCCAGCCATGGAGAAGGGTTTAGACACTAGGAGAAGATAAGGAACACACCCATTATCAAGAAATCACAATATGATTCCCTTTTTAAACTGTTCCTTAAAACACTAGTGGTTAGGAAATCTATTGGAGGCAGAAGCAGTCAAGGGTAGCTTAGGGTTAGGGTTAGGGTTAGGGTGAGGGTTAGGGTACGGCTTAGGGTACGGGTTCGGAGAGGGGTTCGGGTAGGGCGTAGGGTATGGGTTAGGGTTAGAGTTAGGGTTAGTGTTAGGGTTAGGGCTCGGTTTAGGGTACGGGTTAGGATTAGGGTACTCGTTAGGTTTAGGGTAGCGGTTAGGGTTAGGGTACGCGTTAGGGTGAGGGTAGTTATTAAACCTATCCCACTCTCTAGATTCCCCTTAGCACGTAAAGGAATATTATTTGGGGGTCCAGCCATGGAGAAGAGTTTAGACACTAGGAGAAGATAAGGAACACACCCATTATCAAGAAATCACATTAGGATTCTCTTTTTAACCTGTTCCTTAAAACACTACTGCTTAGGAAATCTATTGGAGGCAGAAGCAGTCAAGGGTAGCTTAGGGTTAGGGTTAGGGTTAGGGTGAGGGTTTGGGTATGGCTTAGGGTTACGGGTTCGGGGAGGGGTTCGGGTAGAGCGTAGGGTATGGGTTAGGGTTAGGGTTAGGGCTAGTGTTAGGGTTAGGGCTCGGTTTGGGGTACAGGTTAGGATTAGGGTACGCGTTAGGGTTAGGGTAGGGGTTAGGGTTAGGGTACACGTTAGGGTGAGGGTAGTTATTAAACCTATCACACTCTCTAGATACCCCTTAGCACGTAAAGGAATATTATTTGGGGGTCCAGCCATGGAAAAGAGTTTAGACAAGAGGAGAAGATAAGGAACACACCCATTATCAAGAAATCACATTAGGATTCTCTTTTTAACCTGTTCCTTAAATCACTAGTGCTTAGGAAATCTATTGGAGGCAGAAGCCGTCAAGGGTAGCTTAGGGTTAGGGTTAGGGTTAGGGTGAGGGTTAGGGTACGGCTTAGGGTACGGGTTCGGGGAGGGATTCGGGTACGGCGTAGGGTATGGGTTAGAGTTAGGGTTAGGGTTAGTGTTAGGGTTAGGACTCGGTTAAGGGTTCGTGTTAGGATTAGGGTACGCGTTAGTGTTAGGGTTTGGGTTAGGGTTAGGGTACGCTTTAGGGTGAGGGTAGTTATTAAACCTATCCCACTCTCTAGATACCCCTTAGCACGTAAAGGAATATTATTTGGGGGTCCAGCCATGGAGAAGGGTTTAGACACTAGGAGAAGATAAGGAACACACCCATTATCACGAAATCACATTAGGATTCTCTTTTTAACCTGTTCCTTAAAACACTAGTGCTTAGGAAATCTATTGGAGGCAGAAGCAGTCAAGGGTAGCTTAGGGTTAGGGTTAGGGTTAGGGTGAGGGTTAGGGTACGGTTTAGGGTACGGGTTCAGGGAGGGGTTCGGGTAGGGCGTAGGGTATTGTTTAGGGTTAGGGTTAGAGTTAGTGTTAGGGTTAGGGCTCGGTTTAGGTTACGGGTTAGGATTAGGGTACGCGCTAGGGTTAGGGTAGCGGTTAGGGTTAGGGTACGCGTTAGGGTGGGGGTAGTTATTAAACCTATCACACTCTCTAGATACCCCTTAGCACGTAAAGGAATATTATTTGGGCGTCCAGCCATGGAGAAGAGTTTAGACACGAGGAGAAGATAAGGAACACACCCATTATCAAGAAATCACATTAGGATTCTTTTTTTAACCAGTTCCTTAAAACACTAGTGCTTAGGAAATCTATTGGAGGCAGAAGCCGTCAAGGGTAGCTTAAGGTTAGGGTTACGGTTAGGGTGAGGGTTAGGGTACGGTTTAGGGTACGGGTTCAGGGAGGGGTTCAGGTAGGACGTAGGGTATGGGTTAGGGTTAGGATTAGAGTTAGTGTTAGGGTTAGGGCTCGGTTTAGGCTATGGGTTAGGATTAGGGTACGCGTTAGGGTTAGGGTAGGGGTTAGGGTTAGGGTACGCGTTAGGGTGAGGTTAGTTATTAAACCTATCCCACTCTCTAGATACCCCTTAGCACGTAAAGGAATATTATTTGGGAGTCCAGCCATGGAGAAGAGTTTAGACACTAGGAGAAGATAAGGAACACACGCATTATCACGAAATCACATTAGGATTCTCTTTTTAATCTGTTCCTTAAAACACTAGTGCTTAGGAAATCTATTGGAGGCAGAAGCAGTCAAGGGTAGCTTAGGGTTAGGGTTTGGGTTAGGGTGAGGGCTAGGGTATGGCTTAGGGTACGGGTTCGGGGAGGGGTTCGGGTAGGGTGTAAGGTATGGGTTAGGGTTAGGGTTAGGGTTAGTCTTAGGGTTAGGGCTCGGTTTAGGTTACGGGTTAGGATTAGGGTACACGTTAGGGTTAGGGTAGGGGTTAGGGTTAGGGTACGTGATAGGGTGAGGGTAGTTATTAAACCTATCACACTCTCTAGATACCCCTTAGCACATAAAGGAATATTATTTGGGTGTCCAGCCATGGAGAAGAGTTTAGACACGAGGAGAAGATAAGGAACACACCCATTATCAAGAAATCACATTAGGATTCTCTTTTTAACATGTTCCTTAAAACACTAGTGCTTAGGAAATCTACTGGAGGCAGAAGCCGTCAAGGGTAGCTTAGGGTTAGGGTTAGGGTTAGGGTGAGGGTTAGGGTACGGCTTAGGGCACGGGTTCGGGGAGGGGTTCGGGTAGGGCGTAGGGTATGGGTTAGGGTTAGGGTTAGGGTTTGTGTTAGGGTTAGGGCTCGGTTTAGGGTACGGGTTAGGATTAGGGTACGTGTTAGGGTTAGTGTACGCGTTAGGGTGAGGGTAGTTATTAAACCTATTCCACTCTCTAGATACACCTTAGCACTTACAGGAATATTATTGGGGGTCCAGCCATGGAGAAGAGTTTAGACACTAGGAGAAGATAAGGAACACACCCATTATCACGAAATCACATTAGGATTCTCTTTTTAACCTGTTCCTTAAAACACTAGTGCTTAGGAAATCTATTGGAGGCAGAAGCAGTCAAGGGTAGCTTAGGGTTAGTGTTAGGGTTAGGGTGAGGGTTAGGGTATGGCTTAGGGTACGGGTTCGGGGAGGGGTTCGGGTAGGGCGTAGGGTATGGGTTAGGGTTAGGGTTAGGGTTAGTGTTAGGGTTAGGGCTCGGTTTAGGGTACGGGTTAGGATTAGTGTACGCGTTAGGGTTAGGGTAGGGGTTAGGGTTAGGGTACGCGTTAGGGTGGGGGTAGTTATTAAACCTATCACACTCTCTAGATACCCCTTAGCACGTAAAGGAATATTATTTGGGGTTCCAGCCTTGGAGAAGAGTTTAGACACGAGGAGAATATAAGGAACACACCCATTATCAAGAAATCACATTAGGATTCTCTTTTTAACCTGTTCCTTAAAACACTAGTGCTTAGGAAATCTATTGGAGGCAGAAGCAGTCAAGGGTAGCTTAGGTTTAGGGTTAGGGTTAGGGTGAGGGTTAGGGTACGGCTTAGGGTACGGGTTCGGTGAGGGGTTCGGGTAGGGCGTAGGGTATGGGTTAGGGTTAGGGTTAGGGCTAGTGTTAGGGTTAGGGCTCGGTTTAGGGTACGGGTTAGGATTAGGGTATGCGTTAGGGTTAGGGTAGGGGTTAGGGTTAGGATACGCGTTAGAGTGAGGGTAGTTATTAAACCTATCCCACTCTCTATATAGCCCTAAGCACGTAAAGGAATATTATTTGGGGGTCCAGCCATGGAGAAGAGTTTAGACACGAGGAGAAGATAAGGAACACACCCATTATCAAGAAATCACATTAGGATTCTCTTTTTAACCTGTTCCTTAAATCACTAGTGCTTAGGAAATCTATTGGAGGCAGAATCCGTCAAGGGTAGCTTAGGGTTAGGGTTAGGGTTAGGGTGAGGGTTAGGGTACGGCTTAGGGTACAGGTTCGGGGAGGGGTTCAGGTAGGGCGTAGGGTATGGGTTAGAGTTAGAGTTAGGGTTAGTGTTAGGGTTAGGGCTCGGTTTAGGGTACAGTTTAGGATTAGGGTACGCGTTAGTGTTAGGGTAGGGGTTAGGGTTAGGGTACGCTTTAGGGTGAGGGTAGTTATTAAACCTATCCCACTCTCTAGATACCCCTTAGCACGTAAAGGAATATTATTTGGGCGTCCAGCCATGGAGAAGGGTTTAGACACTAGGAGAAGATAAGGAACACACCCATTATCAAGAAATCACAATATGATTGTCTTTTTAAACTGTTCCTTAAAACACTAGTGGTTAGGAAATCTATTGGAGGCAGAAGCAGTCAAGGGTAGCTTAGGGTTAGGGTTAGGGTTAGGGTGAGGGTTAGGGTACGGCTTAGGGTACGGGTTCGGGGAGGGGTTCGGGTAGGGCGTAGGGTATGGGTTAGGGTTAGAGTTAGGGTTAGTGTTAGGGTTAGGGCTCGGTTTAGGGTACGGGTTAGGATTAGGGTACTCGTTAGGTTTAGGGTAGCAGTTAGGGTTAGGGTACGCGTTAGGGTGAGGGTAGTTTTTAAACCTATCCCACTCTCTAGATACCCCTTAGCACGTAAAGGAATATTATTTGGGGGTCCAGCCATGGAGAAGAGTTTAGACACTAGGAGAAGTTAAGGAACACACCCATTATCAAGAAATCACATTAGGATTCTCTTTTTAACCTGTTCCTTAAAACACTAGTGCTTAGGAAATCTATTGGAGGCAGAAGCAGTCAAGGGTAGCTTAGTGTTAGGGTTAGGGTTAGGGTGAGGGTTAGGGTATGGCTTAGGGTACGGGTTCGGGGAGGGGTTCGGGTAGGGCGTAGGGTATGGGTTAGGGTTAGGGTTAGGGCTAGTGTTAGGGTTAGGGCTCGGTTTGGGGTACAGGTTAGGATTAGGGTACGCGTTAGGGTTACGGTAGGGGTTAGGGTTAGGGTACACGTTAGGGTGAGGGTAGTTATTAAACCTATCACACTCTCTAGATACCCCTTAGCACGTAAAGGAATATTATTTGGGGGTCCAGCCATGGAAAAGAGTTTAGACAAGAGGAGAAGATAAGGAACACACCCATTATCAAGAAATCACATTAGGATTCTCTTTTTAACCTGTTCCTTAAATCACTAGTGCTTAGGAAATCTATTGGAGGCAGAAACCGTCAAGGGTAGCTTAGGGTTAGGGTTAGGGTTAGGGTGAGGGTTAGGGTACGGCTTAGGGTACGGGTTCGGGGAGGGATTCGTGTAGGGCGTAGGGTATGGGTTAGAGTTAGGGTTAGGGTTAGTGTTAGGGTTAGGGCTCGGTTAAGGGTTCGGGTTAGGATTAGGGTACGCGTTAGTGTTAGGGTAGGGGTTAGGGTTAGGATACGCTTTAGGGTGAGGGTAGTTATTAAACCTATCCCACTCTCTAGATACCCCTTAGCACGTAAAGGAATATTATTTGGGGGTCCAGCCATGGAGAAGGGTTTAGACACTAGGAGAAGATAAGGAACACACCCATTATCACCAAATCACATTAGGATTCTCTTTTTAACCTGTTCCTTAAAACACTAGTGCTTAGGAAATCTATTGGAGGCAGAAGCCGTCAAGGGTAGCTTAGGGTTAGGGTTAGGGTTAGGGTGAGGGTTAGGGTACGGTTTAGGGTACGGGTTCAGGGAGGGGTTCGGGTAGGGCGTAGGGTATGGGTTAGGGTTAGGGTTAGAGTTAGTGTTAGGGTTAGGGCTCGGTTTAGGTTACGGGTTAGGATTAGGGTACGCGCTAGGGGTAGGGGTAGCGGTTAGGGTTAGGGTACGCGTTAGGGTGAGGGTAGTTAATAAACCTATCCCACTCTCTAGATACCCCTTAGCACGTATAGGAATATTATTTGGGGGTCCATCCATGGAGAAGAGTTTAGACACTAGGAGAAGATAAGGAACACACCCATTATCACGGAATCACATTAGGATTCTCTTTTTAACCTGTTCCTTAAAACACTAGTGCTTAGGAAATCTATTGGAGGCAGAAGCAGTCAAGGGTAGCTTAGGGTTAGGGTTAGGGTTAGGGTGAGGGCTAGGGTATGGCTTAGGGTACGGGTTCGGGGAGGGGTTCGGGTAGGGCGTAGGGTATGGGTTAGGGTTAGGGTTAGGGTTAGTGTTAGGGTTAGGGCTCGGTTTAGGGTACGGGTTAGGATTAGGGAACGCGTTAGGGTTAGGGTAGGGGTTAGGGTTAGGGTACGTGTTAGGGTGAGGGTAGTTATTAAACCTATCACACTCTCTAGATACCCCTTAGCACGTAAAGGAATATTATTTGGGGTTCCAGCCATGGAGAAGAGTTTAGACACGAGGAGAAGATAAGGAACACACCCATTATCAAGAAATCACATTAGGATTCTCTTTTTAACCTGTTCCTTAAAACACTAGTGCTTAGGAAATCTATTGGAGGCAGAAGCAGTCAAGGGTAGCTTAGGGTTAGGGTTAGGGTTAGGGTGAGGGATAGGGTATGGCTTAGGGTACGGGTTCGGGGAGGGGTTCGGGTAGGGCGTAGGGTATGGGTTAGGGTTAGGGTTAGGGTTAGTGTTAGGGTTAGGGCTCGGTTTAGGGTACGGGTTAGGATTAGGGTACGCGTTAGTGTTAGGGTAGGTGTTAGGGTTAGGGTACGCGTTAGGGTGAGGTTAGTTATTAAACCTATCACACTCTCTAGATACCCCTTAGCACGTAAAGGAATATTATTTGGGGGTCCAGCCATGGAGAAGAGTTTAGACACGAGGAGAAGATAAGGAACACACCCATTATCAAGAAATCACATTAGGATTCTCTTTTTAACATGTTCCTTAAAACACTAGTGCTTAGGAAATCTATTGGAGGCAGAAGCCGTCAAGGGTAGCTTAGGGTTAGGGTTAGGGTTAGGGTGAGGGTTAGGGTACGGCTTAGGGCACGGGTTCGGGGAGGGGTTCGGGTAGGGCGTAGGGTATGGGTTAGGGTTAGGGTTAGGGTTAGTGTTAGGGTTAGGGCTCGGTTTAGGGTACGGGTTAGGATTAGGGTACGCGTTAGGTTTAGGGTAGGGGTTAGGGTTAGGGTACGCGATAGGGTGAGGGTAGTTATTAAACCTATCACACTCTCTAGATACCCCTTAGCACATAAAGGAATATTATTTGGGGGTCCAGCCATGGAGAAGAGTTTAGACACGAGGAGAAGATAAGGAACACACCCATTATCAAGAAATCACATTAGGATTCTCTTTTTAACATGTTCCTTAAAACACTAGTGCTTAGGAAATCTATTGGAGGCAGAAGCCGTCAAGGGTAGCTTAGGGTTAGGGTTAGGGTTAGGGTGAGGGTTAGGGTACGGCTTAGGGCACGGGTTCGGGGAGGGGTTCGGGTAGGGCGTAGGGTATGGGTTAGGGTTAGGGTTAGGGTTAGTGTTAGGGTTAGGGCTCGGTTTAGGGTAGTTAGGATTAGAGTACGTGTCAGGGTTAGTGTACGCGTTAGGGTGAGGGTAGTTATTAAACCTATTCCACTCTCTAGATACACCTTAGCACTTACAGGAATATTATTGGGGGTCCAGCCATGGAGAAGAGTTTAGACACTAGGAGAAGATAAGGAACACACCCATTTTCACGAAATCACATTAGGATTCTCTTTTTAACCTGTTCATTAAAACACTAGTGCTTAGGAAATCTATTGGAGGCAGAAGCCGTCAAGGGTAGCTTAGGGTTAGGGTTAGGGTTAGGGTGAGGGTTAGGGAACGGTTTAGGGTACGGGTTCAGGGAGGGGTTCGGGTAGGGCGTAGGGTATGGGTTAGGGTTAGGGTTAGAGTTAGTGTTAGGGTTAGGGCTCGGTTTAGGTTACGGGTTAGGATTAGGGTACGCGCTAGGGTTAGGGTAGCGGTTAGGGTTAGGGTACGCGTTAGGGTGAGGGTAGTTAATAAACCTATCCCACTCTCTAGATACCCCTTAGCACGTATAGGAATATTATTTGGGGGTCCAGCCATGGAGAAGAGTTTAGACACTAGGAGAAGATAAGGAACACACCCATTATCACGGAATCACATTAGGATTCTCTTTTTAACCTGTTCCTTAAAACACTAGTGCTGAGGAAATCTATTGGAGGCAGAAGCAGTCAAGGGTAGCTTAGGGTTAGGGTTAGGGTTAGGGTGAGGGCTAGGGTATGGCTTAGGGTACGGGTTCGGGGAGGGGTTCGGGTAGGGCGTAGGGTATGGGTTAGGGTTAGGGTTAGGGTTAGTGTTAGGGTTAGGGCTCGGTTTAGGGTACGGGTTAGGATTAGGGTACGTGTTAGGGTTAGTGTACGCGTTAGGGTGAGGGTAGTTATTAAACCTATTCCACTCTCTAGATACACCTTAGCACGTACAGGAATATTATTGGGGGTCCAGCCATGGAGAAGAGTTTAGACACTAGGAGAAGATAAGGAACACACCCATTATCACGAAATCACATTAGGATTCTCTTTTTAACCTGTTCTTTAAAACACTAGTGCTTAGGAAATCTATTGGAGGCAGAAGCAGTCAAGGGTAGCTTAGGGTTAGTGTTAGGGTTAGGGTGAGGGTTAGGGTATGGCTTAGGGTACGGGTTCGGGGAGGGGTTCGGGTAGGGCGTAGGGTATGGGTTAGGGTTAGGGTTAGGGATAGTGTTAGGGTTAGGGCTCGGTTTAGGGTACGGGTTAGGACTAGGGTAAGCGTTAGGGTTAGGGTAGGGGTTAGGGTTAGGGTTAGGGTTAGGGTTAGGGTTAGGGTTAGGGTTAGGGTTAGGGTTAGGGTTAGGGTAGGGGTTAGGGTTAGGATACGCGTTAGAGTGAGGGTAGTTATTAAACCTATCCCACTCTCTAGATAGCCCTTAGCACGTAAAGGAATATTATTTGGGGGTCCAGCCATGGAGAAGAGTTTAGACACGAGGAGAAGATAAGGAACACACCCATTATAAAGAAATCACATTAGGATTCTCTTTTTAACCTGTTCCTTAAATCACTAGTGCTTAGGAAATCTATTGGAGGCAGAAGCCGTCAAGGGTAGCTTAGGGTTAGGTTTAGGGTTAGGGTGAGGGTTAGGGTACGGCTTAGGGTACGGGTTCGGTGAGGGGTTCAGGTAGGGCGTAGGGTATGGGTTAGAGTTAGGGTTAGGGTTAGTGTTAGGGTTAGGGCTCGGTTTAGGGTACAGTTTAGGATTAGGGTACGCGTTAGTGTTAGGGTAGGTGTTAGGGTTAGGGTACGCGTTAGGGTGAGGGTAGTTATTAAACCTATCCCACTCTCTAGATACCCCTTAGCACGTAAAGGAATATTATTTGGGCGTCCAGCCATGGAGAAGGGTTTAGACACTAGGAGAAGATAAGGAACACACCCATTATCAAGAAATCACAATATGATTCCCTTTTTAAACTGTTCCTTAAAACACTAGTGGTTAGGAAATCTATTGGAGGCAGAAGCAGTCAAGGGTAGCTTAGGGTTAGGGTTAGGGTTAGGGTGAGGGTTAGGGTACGGCTTAGGGTACGGGTTCGGGGAGGGGTTCGGGTAGGGCGTAGGGTATGGGTTAGGGTTAGAGTTAGGGTTAGTGTTAGGGTTAGGGCTCGGTTTAGGGTACGGGTTAGGATTAGGGTACTCGTTAGGTTTAGGGTAGCGGTTAGGGTTAGGGTACGCGTTAGGGTGAGGGTAGTTATTAAACCTATCCCACTCTCTAGATACCCCTTAGCACGTAAAGGCATATTATTTGGGGGTACAGCCATGGAGAAGAGTTCAGACACTAGGAGAAGATAAGGAACACACCCATTATCAAGAAATCACATTAGGATTCTCTTTTTAACCTGTTCCTTAAAACACTACTGCTTAGGAAATCTATTGGAGGCAGAAGCAGTCAAGGGTAACTTAGGGTTAGGGTTAGGGTTAGGGTGAGGGTTAGGGTATGGCTTAGGGTTACGGGTTCGGGGAGGGGTTCGGGTAGGGCGTAGGGTATGGGTTAGGGTTAGGGTTAGGGCTAGTGTTAGGGTTAGGGCTCGGTTTGGGGTACAGGTTAGGATTAGGGTACGCGTTAGGGTTAGGGTAGGGGTTAGGGTTAGGGTACGCTTTAGGGTGAGGGTAGTTATTAAACCTATCCCACTCTCTAGATACCCCTTAGCACGTAAAGGAATATTATTTGGGGGTCCAGCCATGGAGAAGGGTTTAGACACTAGGAGAAGATAAGGAAAACACCCATTATCACGAAATCACATTAGGATTCTCTTTTTAACCTGTTCCTTAAAACACTAGTGCTTAGGAAATCTATTGGAGGCAGAAGCAGTCAAGGGTAGCTTAGGGTTAGGGTTAGGGTTAGGGTGAGGGTTAGGGTACGGTTTAGGGTACGGGTTCAGGGAGGGGTTCGGGTAGGGTGTAGGGTATGGGTTAGGGTTAGGGTTAGAGTTAGTGTTAGGGTTAGGGCTCGGTTTAGGTTACGGGTTAGGATTAGGGTACGCGCTAGGGTTAGGGTAGCGGTTAGGGTTAGGGTACGCGTTAGGGTGGGGGTAGTTATTAAACCTATCACACTCTCTAGATACCCCTTAGCACGTAAAGGAATATTATTTGGGCGTCCAGCCATGGAGAAGAGTTTAGACACGAGGAGAAGATAAGGAACACACCCATTATCAAGAAATCACATTAGGATTCTCTTTTTAACCAGTTCCTTAAAACACTAGTGCTTAGGAAATCTATTGGAGGCAGAAGCCGTCAAGGGTAGCTTAAGGATAGGGTTACGGTTAGGGTGAGGGTTAGGGTACGGTTTAGGGTACGGGTTCAGGGAGGGGTTCAGGTAGGGCGTAGGGTATGGGTTAGGGTTAGGATTAGAGTTAGTGTTAGGTTTAGGGCTCGGTTTAGGTTATGTGTTAGGATTAGGGTACGCGTTAGGGTTAGGGTAGGGGTTAGGGTTAGGGTACGCGTTAGGGTGAGGGTAGTTATTAAACCTATCCCACTCTCTAGATACCCCTTAGCACGTAAAGGAATATTATTTGGGAGTCCAGCCATGGAGAAGAGTTTAGACACTAGGAGAAGATAAGGAACACACCCATTATCACGAAATCACATTAGGATTCTCTTTTTAACCTGTTCCTTAAAACACTAGTGCTTAGGAAATCTATTGGAGGCAGAAGCAGTCAAGGGTAGCTTAGGGTTAGGGTTTGGGTTAGGGTGAGGGCTAGGGTATGGCTTAGGGTACGGGTTCGGGGAGGGGTTCGGGTAGGGTGTAAGGTATGGGTTAGGGTTAGGGTTAGGGTTAGTGTTAGGGTTAGGGCTCGGTTTAGGTTACGGGTTAGGATTAGGGTACACGTTAGGGTTAGGGTAGGGGTTAGGGTTAGGGTACGCGATAGGGTGAGGGTAGTTATTAAACCTATCACACTCTCTAGATACCCCTTAGCACATAAAGGAATATTATTTGGGGGTCCAGCCATGGAGAAGAGTTTAGACACGAGGAGAAGATAAGGAACACACCCATTATCAAGAAATCTCATTAGGATTCTCTTTTTAACATGTTCCTTAAAACACTAGTGCTTAGGAAATCTATTGGAGGCAGAAGCCGTCAAGGGTAGCTTAGGGTTAGGGTTAGGGTTAGGGTGAGGGTTAGGGTACGGCTTAGGGCACGGGTTCGGGGAGGGGTTCGGGTAGGGCGTAGGGTATGGGTTAGGGTTAGGGTTAGGGTTAGTGTTAGGGTTAGGGCTCGGTTTAGGGTACGGGTTAGGATTAGGGTACGTGTTAGGGTTAGTGTACGCGTTAGGGTGAGGGTAGTTATTAAACCTATTCCACTCTCTAGATACACCTTAGCACTTACAGGAATATTATTGGGGGTCCAGCCATGGAGAAGAGTTTAGACACTAGGAGAAGATAAGGAACACACCCATTATCACGAAATCACATTAGGATTCTCTTTTTAACCTGTTCCTTAAAACACTAGTGCTTAGGAAATCGATTGGAGGCAGAAGCAGTCAAGGGTAGCTTAGGGTTAGTGTTAGGGTTAGGGTGAGGGTTAGGGTATGGCTTAGGGTACGGGTTCGGGGAGGGGTTCGGGTAGGGCGTAGGGTATGGGTTAGGGTTAGGGTTAGGGTTAGTGTTAGGGTTAGGGCTCGGTTTAGGGTACGGGTTAGGATTAGGGTACGCGTTAGGGTTAGGGTAGGGGTTAGGGTTAGGGTACGCGTTAGGGTGGGGGTAGTTATTAAACCTATCACACTCTCTAGATACCCCTTAGCACGTAAAGGAATATTATTTGGGGTTCCAGCCTTGGAGAAGAGTTTAGACAAGAGGAGAAGATAAGGAACACACCCATTATCAAGAAATCACATTAGGATTCTCTTTTTAACTTGTTCCTTAAATCACTAGTGCTTAGGAAATCTATTGGAGGCAGAAACCGTCAAGGGTAGCTTAGGGTTAGGGTTAGGGTTAGGGTGAGGGTTAGGGTGCGGCTTAGGGTACGGGTTTGGGGAGGGATTCGGGTAGGGCGTAGGGTATGGGTTAGAGTTAGGGTTAGGGTTAGTGTTAGGGTTAGGGCTCGGTTAAGGGTACAGTTTAGGATTAGGGTACGCGTTAGTGTTAGGGTAGGGGTTAGGGTTAGGGTACGCTTTAGGGTGAGGGTAGTTATTAAACCTATCCCACTCTCTAGATACCCCTTAGCACGTAAAGGAATATTATTTGGGCGTCCAGCCATGGAGAAGGGTTTAGACACTAGGAGAAGATAAGGAACACACCCATTATCAAGAAATCACAATATGATTGTCTTTTTAAACTGTTCCTTAAAACACTAGTGGTTAGGAAATCTATTGGAGGCAGAAGCAGTCAAGGGTAGCTTAGGGTTAGGGTTAGGGTTAGGGTGAGGGTTAGGGTACGGCTTAGGGTACGGGTTCGGGGAGGGGTTCGGGTAGGGCGTAGGGTATGGTTTAGGGTTAGAGTTAGGGTTAGTGTTAGGTTTAGGGCTCGGTTTAGGGTACGGGTTAGGATTAGGGTACTCGTTAGGTTTAGGGTAGCGGTTAGGGTTAGGGTACGCGTTAGGGTGAGGGTAGTTATTAAACCTATCCCACTCTCTAGATACCCCTTAGCACGTAAAGGAATATTATTTGGGGGTCCAGCCATGGAGAAGAGTTTAGACACTAGGAGAAGATAAGGAACACACCCATTATGAAGAAATCACATTAGGATTCTCTTTTTAACCTGTTCCTTAAAACACTAGTGCTTAGGAAATCTATTGGAGGCAGAAGCAGTCAAGGGTAGCTTAGGGTTAGGGTTAGGGTTAGGGTGAGGGTTAGGGTGCGGCTTAGGGTACGGGTTCGGGGAGGGATTCGGGTAGGGCGTAGGGTATGGGTTAGAGTTAGGGTTAGGGTTAGTGTTAGGGTTAGGGCTCGGTTAAGGGTTCGGGTTAGGATTAGGGTACGCGTTAGTGTTAGGGTAGGGGTTAGGGTTAGGATACGCTTTAGGGTGAGGGTAGTTATTAAACCTATCCCACTCTCTAGATACCCCTTAGCACGTAAAGGAATATTATTTGGGGGTCCAGCCATGGAGAAGGGTTTAGACACTAGGAGAAGATAAGGAACACACCCATTATCACGAAATCACATTAGGATTCTCTTTTTAACCTGTTCCTTAAAACACTAGTGCTTAGGAAATCTATTGGAGGCAGAAGCCGTCAAGGGTAGCTTAGGGTTAGGGTTAGGGTTAGGGTGAGGGTTAGGGTACGGTTTAGGGTACGGGTTCAGGGAGGGTTTCGGGTAGGGCGTAGGGTATGGGTTAGGGTTAGGGTTAGAGTTAGTGTTAGGGTTAGGGCTCGGTTTAGGTTACGGGTTAGGATTAGGGTACGCGCTAGGGGTAGGGTAGCGGTTAGGGTTAGGGTACGCGTTAGGGTGAGGGTAGTTAATAAACCTATCCCACTCTCTAGATACCCCTTAGCACGTATAGGAATATTATTTGGGGGTCCAGCCATGGAGAAGAGTTTAGACACTAGGAGAAGATAAGGAACACACCCATTATCACGGAATCACATTAGGATTCTCTTTTTAACCTGTTCCTTAAAACACTAGTGCTTAGGAAATCTAATGGAGGCAGAAGCCGTCAAGGGTAGCTTAGGGTTAGGGTTAGGGTTAGGGTGAGGGCTAGGGTATGGCTTAGGGTACGGGTTCGGGGAGGGGTTCGGGTAGGGCGTAGTGTATGGGTTAGGGTTAGGGTTAGGGTTAGTGTTAGGGTTAGGGCTCGGTTTAGGGTACGGGTTAGGATTAGGGAACGCGTTTGGGTTAGGGTAGGGGTTAGGGTTAGGGTACGTGTTAGGGTGAGGGTAGTTATTAAACCTATCACACTCTCTAGATACCCCTTAGCACGTAAAGGAATATTATTTGGGGGTCCAGCCATGGAGAAGAGTTTAGACACGAGGAGAAGATAAGGAACACACCCATTATCACGAAATCACATTAGGATTCTCTTTTTAACCTGTTCCTTAAAACACTAGTGCTTAGGAAATCTATTGGAGGCAGAAGCAGTCAAGGGTAGCTTAGGGTTAGTGTTAGGGTTAGGGTGAGGGTTAGGGTATGGCTTAGGGTACGGGTTCGGGGAGGGGTTCGGGTAGGGCGTAGAGTATGGGTTAGGGTTAGGGTTAGGGTTAGTGTTAGGGTTAGGGCTCGGTTTAGGGTACGGGTTAGGATTAGGGTACGCGTTAGGGTTAGGGTAGGGGTTAGGGTTAGGGTACGCGTTAGGGTGTGGGTAGTTATTAAACCTATCACACTCTCTAGATACCCCTTAGCACGTAAAGGAATATTATTTGGGGTTCCAGCCTTGGAGAAGAGTTTAGACACGAGGAGAATATAAGGAACACACCCATTATCAAGAAATCACATTAGGATTCTCTTTTTAACCTGTTCCTTAAAACACTAGTGCTTAGGAAATCTATTGGAGGCCGAAGCAGTCAAGGGTAGCTTAGGGTTAGGGTTAGGGTTAGGGTGAGGGTTAGGGTACGGCTTAGGGTACGGGTTCGGGGAGGGGTTCGGGTAGGGCGTAGGGTATGGGTTAGGGTTAGGGTTAGGGCTAGTGTTAGGGTTAGGGCTCGGTTTAGGGTACGGGTTAGGATTAGGGTATGCGTTAGGGTTAGGGTAGGGGTTAGGGTTAGGATACGCGTTAGAGTGAGGGTAGTTATTAAACCTATCTCACTCTCTAGATAGCCCTTAGCACGTAAAGGAATATTATTTGGGGGTCCAGCCATGGAGAAGAGTTTAGACACGAGGAGAAGATAAGGAACACACCCATTATAAAGAAATCACATTAGGATTCTCTTTTTAACCTGTTCCTTAAATCACTAGTGCTTAGGAAATCTATTGGAGGCAGAAGCCGTCAAGGGTAGCTTAGGGTTAGGGTTAGGGTTAGGGTGAGGGTTAGGGTACGGCTTAGGGTACGGGTTCGGGGAGGGGTTCAGGCAGGGCGTAGGGTATGGGTTAGAGTTAGGGTTAGGGTTAGTGTTAGGGTTAGGGCTCGGTTTAGGGTACAGTTTAGGATTAGGGTACGCGTTAGTGTTAGGGTAGGGTTTAGGGTTAGGGTACGCTTTAGTGTGAGGGTAGTTATTAAACCTATCCCACTCTCTAGATACCCCTTAGCACGTAAAGGAATATTATTTGGGCGTCCAGCCATGGAGAAGGGTTTAGACACTAGGAGAAGATAAGGAACACACCCATTATCAAGAAATCACAATATGATTCCCTTTTTAAACTGTTCCTTAAAACACTAGTGGTTAGGAAATCTATTGGAGGCAGAAGCAGTCAAGGGTAGCTTAGGGTTAGGGTTAGGGTTAGGGTGAGGGTTAGGGTACGGCTTAGGGTACGGGTTCGGGGAGGGGTTCGGGTAGGGCGTAGGGTATGGGTTAGGGTTAGAGTTAGGGTTAGTGTTAGGGTTAGGGCTCGGTTTAGGGTACGGGTTAGGATTAGGGTACTCGTTAGGTTTAGGGTAGAGGTTAGGGTTAGGGTACGCGTTAGGGTGAGGGTAGTTATTAAACCTATCCCACTCTCTAGATACCCCTTAGCACGTAAAGGAATATTATTTGGGGGTCCAGCCATGGAGAAGAGTTTAGACACTAGGAGAAGATAAGGAACACACCCATTATCAAGAAATCACATTAGGATTCTCTTTTTAACCTGTTCCTTAAAACACTACTGCTTAGGAAATCTATTGGAGGCAGAAGCAGTCAAGGGTAGCTTAGGGTTAGGCTTAGGGTTAGGGTGAGGGTTAGGGTATGGCTTAGGGTACGGGTTCGGGGAGGGGTTCGGGTAGGGCGTAGGGTATGGGTTAGGGTTAGGGTTAGGGCTAGTGTTAGGGTTAGGGCTCGGTTTGGGGTACAGGTTAGGATTATGGTACGCGTTAGGGTTACAGTAGGGGTTAGGGTTAGGGTACACGTTAGGGTGAGGGTAGTTATTAAACCTATCACACTCTCTAGATACCCCTTAGCACGTAAAGGAATATTATTTGGGGGTCCAGCCATGGAAAAGAGTTTAGACAAGAGGAGAAGATAAGGAACACACCCATTATCAAGAAATCACATTAGGATTCTCTTTTTAACCTGTTCCTTAAATCACTAGTGCTTAGGAAATCTATTGGAGGCAGAAGCCGTCAAGGGTAGCTTAGGGTTAGGGTTAGGGTTAGGGTGAGGGTTAGGGTACGGCTTAGGGTACGGGTTCGGGGAGGGATTCGGGTAGGGCGTAGGGTATGGGTTAGTGTTAGGGTTAGGGTTAGTGTTAGGGTTAGGACTCGGTTAAGGGTTCGGGTTAGGATTAGGGTACGCGTTAGTGTTAGGGTAGGGGTTAGGGTTAGGGTACGCTTTAGGGTGAGGGTAGTTATTAAACCTATCCCACTCTCTAGATACCCCTTAGCACGTAAAGGAATATTATTTGGGGGTCCAGCCATGGAGAAGGGTTTAGACACTAGGAGAAGATAAGGAACACACCCATTATCACGAAATCACATTAGGATTCTCTTTTTAACCTGTTCCTTAAAACACTAGTGCTTAGGAAATCTATTGGAGGCAGAAGCAGTCAAGGGTAGCTTAGGGTTAGGGTTAGGGTTAGGGTGAGGGTTAGGGTACGGTTTAGGGTACGGGTTCAGGGAGGGGTTCGGGTAGGGCGTAGGGTATGGGTTAGGGTTAGGGTTAGAGTTAGTGTTAGGGTTAGGGCTCGGTTTAGGTTACGGGTTAGGATTAGGGTACGCGCTAGGGTTAGGGTAGCGGTTAGGGTTAGGGTACGCGTTAGGGTGGGGGTAGTTATTAAACCTATCACACTCTCTAGATACCCCTTAGCACGTAAAGGAATATTATTTGGGCGTCCAGCCATGGAGAAGAGTTTAGACACGAGGAGAAGATAAGGAACACACCCATTATCAAGAAATCACATTAGGATTCTCTTTTTAACCAGTTCCTTAAAACACTAGTGCTTAGGAAATCTATTGGAGGCAGAAGCCGTCAAGGGTAGCTTAAGGTTAGGGTTACGGTTAGGGTGAGGGTTAGGGTACGGTTTAGGGTACGGGTTCAGGGAGGGGTTCAGGTACGGCGTAGCGTATGGGTTAGGGTTAGGATTAGAGTTAGTGTTAGGGTTAGGGCTCGGTTTAGGGTATGGGTTAGGATTAGGGTACGCGTTAGGGTTAGGGTAGGGGTTAGGGTTAGGGTACGCGTTAGGATGAGGGTAGTTATTAAACCTATCCCACTCTCTAGATACCCCTTAGCACTTAAAGGAATATTATTTGGGAGTCCAGCCATGGAGAAGAGTTTAGACACTAGGAGAAGATAAGGAACACACCCATTATCACGAAATCACATTAGGATTCTCTTTTTAACCTGTTCCTTAAAACACTAGTGCTTAGGAAATCTATTGGAGGCAGAAGCAGTCAAGGGTAGCTTAGGGTTAGGGTTTGGGTTAGGGTGAGGGCTAGGGTATGGCTTAGGGTACGGGTTCGGGGAGGGGTTCGGGTAGGGTGTAAGGTATGGGTTAGGGTTAGGGTTAGGGTTAGTGTTAGGGTTAGGGCTCGGTTTAGGTTACGGGTTAGGATTAGGGTACACGTTAGGGTTAGGGTAGGGGTTAGGGTTAGGGTACGCGATAGGGTGAGGGTAGTTATTAAACCTATCACACTCTCTAGATACCCCTTAGCACATAAAGGAATATTATTTGGGGGTCCAGCCAGGGAGAAGAGTTTAGACACGAGGAGAAGATAAGGAACACACCCATTATCAAGAAATCACATTAGGATTCTCTTTTTAACATGTTCCTTAAAACACTAGTGCTTAGGAAATCTATTGGAGGCAGAAGCCGTCAAGGGTAGCTTAGGGTTAGTGTTAGGGTTAGGGTGAGGGTTAGGGTATGGCTTAGGGTACGGGTTCGGGGAGGGGTTCGGGTAGGGCGTAGGGTATGGGTTAGGGTTAGGGTTAGGGTTAGTGTTAGGGTTAGGGCTCGGTTTAGGGTACGGGTTAGGATTAGGGTACGCGTTAGGGTTAGGGTAGGGGTTAGGGTTAGGGTACGCGATAGGGTGAGGGTAGTTATTAAACCTATCACACTCTCTAGATACCCCTTAGCACATAAAGGAATATTATTTGGGGGTCCAGCCATGGAGAAGAGTTTAGACACGAGGAGAAGATAAGGAACACACCCATTATCAAGAAATCACATTAGGATTCTCTTTATAACATGTTCCTTAAAACACTAGTGCTTAGGAAATCTATTGGAGGCAGAAGCCGTCAAGGGTAGCTTAGGGTTAGGGTTAGGGTTAGGGTGAGGGTTAGGGTACGGCTTAGGGCACGGGTTCGGGGAGGGGTTCGGGTAGGGCGTAGGGTATGGGTTAGGGTTAGGGTTAGGGTTAGTGTTAGGGTTAGGGCTCGGTTTAGGGTACGGGTTAGGATTAGAGTACGTGTCAGGGTTAGTGAACGCGTTAGGGTGAGGGTAGTTATTAAACCTATTCCACTCTCTAGATACACCTTAGCACTTACAGGAATATTATTGGGGGTCCAGCCATGGAGAAGAGTTTAGACACTAGGAGAAGATAAGGAACACACCCATTATCACGAAATCACATTAGGATTCTCTTTTTAACCTGTTCCTTAAAACAGTAGTGCTTAGGAAATCTATTGGAGGCAGAAGCCGTCAAGGGTAGCTTAGGGTTAGGGTTAGGGTTAGGGTGAGGGTTAGGGTACGGTTTAGGGTACGGGTTCAGGGAGGGGTTCGGGTAGGGCGTAGGGTATGGGTTAGGGTTAGGGTTAGAGTTAGTGTTAGGGTTAGGGCTCGGTTTAGGTTACGGGTTAGGATTAGGGTACGCGCTAGGGTTAGGGTAGCGGTTAGGGTTAGGGTACGCGTTAGGGTGAGGGTAGTTAATAAACCTATCCCACTCTCTAGATACCCCTTAGCACGTATAGGAATATTATTTGGGGGTCCAGCCATGGAGAAGAGTTTAGACACGAGGAGAAGATAAGGAACACACCCATTATCAAGTAATCACATTAGGATTCTCTTTTTAACATGTTCCTTAAAACACTAGTGCTTAGGAAATCTATTGGAGGCAGAAGCCGTCAAGGGTAGCTTAGGGTTAGTGTTAGGGTTAGGGTGAGGGTTAGAGTATGGCTTAGGTTACGGGTTCCGGGAGGGGTTCGGGTAGGGCGTAGAGTATGGGTTAGGGTTAGGGTTAGGGTTAGTGTTAGGGTTAGGGCTCGGTTTAGGGTACGGGTTAGGATTAGGGTACGCGTTAGGGTTAGGGTAGGGGTTAGGGTTAGGGTACGCGTTAGGGTGTGGGTAGTTATTAAACCTATCACACTCTCTAGATACCCCTTAGCACGTAAAGGAATATTATTTGGGGTTCCAGCCTTGGAGAAGAGTTTAGACACGAGGAGAATATAAGGAACACACCCATTATCAAGAAATCACATTAGGATTCTCTTTTTAACCTGTTCCTTAAAACACTAGTGCTTAGGAAATCTATTGGAGGCAGAAGCCGTCAAGGGTAGCTTAGGGTTAGGGTTAGGGTTAGGGTGAGGGTTAGGGTACGGTTTAGGGTACGGGTTCAGGGAGGGGTTCGGGTAGGGCGTAGGGTATGGGTTAGGGTTAGGGTTAGAGTTAGTGTTAGGGTTAGGGCTCGGTTTAGGTTACGGGTTAGGATTAGGGTACGCGCTAGGGTTAGGGTAGCGGTTAGGGTTAGGGTACGCGTTAGGGTGAGGGTAGTTAATAAACCTATCCCACTCTCTAGATACCCCTTAGCACGTATAGGAATATTATTTGGGGGTCCAGCCATGGAGAAGAGTTTAGACACTAGGAGAAGATAAGGAACACACCCATTATCACGGAATCACATTAGGATTTTCTTTTTAACCTGTTCCTTAAAACACTAGTGCTTAGGAAATCTATTGGAGGCAGAAGCAGTCAAGGGTAGCTTAGGGTTAGAGTTAGGGTTAGGGTGAGGGCTAGGGTATGGCTTAGGGTACGGGTTCGGGGAGGGGTTCGTGTAGGGCATAGGGTATGGGTTAGGGTTAGGGTTAGGGTTAGTGTTAGGGTTAGGGCTCGGTTTAGGGTACGCGTTAGGATTAGGGTACGTGTTAGGGTTAGTGTACGCGTTAGGGTGAGGGTAGTTATTAAACCTATTCCACTCTCTAGATACACCTTAGCACGTACAGGAATATTATTGGGGGTCCAGCCATGGAGAAGAGTTTAGACACTAGGAGAAGATAAGGAACACACCCTTTATCACGAAATCACATTAGGATTCTCTTTTTAACCTGTTCCTTAAAACACTAGTGCTTAGGAAATCTATTGGAGGCAGAAGCAGTCAAGGGTAGCTTAGGGTTAGTGTTAGGGTTAGGGTGAGTGTTAGGGTATGGCTTAGGTTACGGGTTCGGGGAGGGGTTCGGGTAGGGCGTAGAGTATGGGTTAGGGTTAGGGTTAGGGTTAGTGTTAGGGTTAGGGCTCGGTTTAGGGTACGGGTTAGGATTAGGGTACGCGTTAGGGTTAGGGTAGGGGTTAGGGTTAGGGTACGCGTTAGGGTGTGGGTAGTTATTAAACCTATCACACTCTCTAGATACCCCTTAGCACGTAAAGGAATATTATTTGGGGTTCCAGCCTTGGAGAAGAGTTTAGACACGAGGAGAATATAAGGAACACACCCATTATCAAGAAATCACATTAGGATTCTCTTTTTAACCTGTTCCTTAAAACACTAGTGCTTACGAAATCTATTGGAGGCAGAAGCAGTCAAGGGTAGCTTAGGGTTAGGGTTAGGGTTAGGGTGAGGGTTAGGGTACGGCTTAGGGTACGGGTTCGGGGAGGGGTTCGGGTAGGGCGTAGGGTATGGGTTAGGGTTAGGGTTAGGGCTAGTGTTAGGGTTAGGGCTCGGTTTAGGGTACGGGTTAGGATTAGGGTATGCGTTAGGGTTAGGGTAGGGGTTAGGGTTAGGATACGCGTTAGAGTGAGGGTAGTTATTAAACCTATCCCACTCTCTAGATAGCCCTTAGCACGTAAAGGAATATTATTTGGGGGTCCAGCCATGGAGAAGAGTTTAGACACGAGGAGAAGATAAGGAACACACCCATTATCAAGAAATCACATTAGGATTCTCTTTTTAACCTGTTCCTTAAATCACTAGTGCTTAGGAAATCTATTGGAGGCAGAAGCCGTCAAGGGTAGCTTAGGGTTAGGGTTAGGGTTAGGGTGAGGGTTAGGGTACGGCTTAGGGTACGGGTTCGGGGAGGGATTCGGGTAGGGCGTAGGGTATGGGTTAGTGTTAGGGTTAGGGTTAGTGTTAGGGTTAGGACTCGGTTAAGGGTTCGGGTTAGGATTAGGGTACGCGTTAGTGTTAGGGTAGGGGTTAGGGTTAGGGTACGCTTTAGGGTGAGGGTAGTTATTAAACCTATCCCACTCTCTAGATACCCCTTAGCACGTAAAGGAATATTATTTGGGGGTCCAGCCATGGAGAAGGGTTTAGACACTAGGAGAAGATAAGGAACACACCCATTATCACGAAATCACATTAGGATTCTCTTTTTAACCTGTTCCTTAAAACACTAGTGCTTAGGAAATCTATTGGAGGCAGAAGCAGTCAAGGGTAGCTTAGGGTTAGGGTTAGGGTTAGGGTGAGGGTTAGGGTACGGTTTAGGGTACGGGTTCAGGGAGGGGTTCGGGTAGGGCGTAGGGTATGGGTTAGGGTTAGGGTTAGAGTTAGTGTTAGGGTTAGGGCTCGGTTTAGGTTACGGGTTAGGATTAGGGTACGCGCTAGGGTTAGGGTAGCGGTTAGGGTTAGGGTACGCGTTAGGGTGGGGGTAGTTATTAAACCTATCACACTCTCTAGATACCCCTTAGCACGTAAAGGAATATTATTTGGGCGTCCAGCCATGGAGAAGAGTTTAGACACGAGGAGAAGATAAGGAACACACCCATTATCAAGAAATCACATTAGGATTCTCTTTTTAACCAGTTCCTTAAAACACTAGTGCTTAGGAAATCTATTGGAGGCAGAAGCCGTCAAGGGTAGCTTAAGGTTAGGGTTACGGTTAGGGTGAGGGTTAGGGTACGGTTTAGGGTACGGGTTCAGGGAGGGGTTCAGGTACGGCGTAGCGTATGGGTTAGGGTTAGGATTAGAGTTAGTGTTAGGGTTAGGGCTCGGTTTAGGGTATGGGTTAGGATTAGGGTACGCGTTAGGGTTAGGGTAGGGGTTAGGGTTAGGGTACGCGTTAGGATGAGGGTAGTTATTAAACCTATCCCACTCTCTAGATACCCCTTAGCACTTAAAGGAATATTATTTGGGAGTCCAGCCATGGAGAAGAGTTTAGACACTAGGAGAAGATAAGGAACACACCCATTATCACGAAATCACATTAGGATTCTCTTTTTAACCTGTTCCTTAAAACACTAGTGCTTAGGAAATCTATTGGAGGCAGAAGCAGTCAAGGGTAGCTTAGGGTTAGGGTTTGGGTTAGGGTGAGGGCTAGGGTATGGCTTAGGGTACGGGTTCGGGGAGGGGTTCGGGTAGGGTGTAAGGTATGGGTTAGGGTTAGGGTTAGGGTTAGTGTTAGGGTTAGGGCTCGGTTTAGGTTACGGGTTAGGATTAGGGTACACGTTAGGGTTAGGGTAGGGGTTAGGGTTAGGGTACGCGATAGGGTGAGGGTAGTTATTAAACCTATCACACTCTCTAGATACCCCTTAGCACATAAAGGAATATTATTTGGGGGTCCAGCCAGGGAGAAGAGTTTAGACACGAGGAGAAGATAAGGAACACACCCATTATCAAGAAATCACATTAGGATTCTCTTTTTAACATGTTCCTTAAAACACTAGTGCTTAGGAAATCTATTGGAGGCAGAAGCCGTCAAGGGTAGCTTAGGGTTAGTGTTAGGGTTAGGGTGAGGGTTAGGGTATGGCTTAGGGTACGGGTTCGGGGAGGGGTTCGGGTAGGGCGTAGGGTATGGGTTAGGGTTAGGGTTAGGGTTAGTGTTAGGGTTAGGGCTCGGTTTAGGGTACGGGTTAGGATTAGGGTACGCGTTAGGGTTAGGGTAGGGGTTAGGGTTAGGGTACGCGATAGGGTGAGGGTAGTTATTAAACCTATCACACTCTCTAGATACCCCTTAGCACATAAAGGAATATTATTTGGGGGTCCAGCCATGGAGAAGAGTTTAGACACGAGGAGAAGATAAGGAACACACCCATTATCAAGAAATCACATTAGGATTCTCTTTATAACATGTTCCTTAAAACACTAGTGCTTAGGAAATCTATTGGAGGCAGAAGCCGTCAAGGGTAGCTTAGGGTTAGGGTTAGGGTTAGGGTGAGGGTTAGGGTACGGCTTAGGGCACGGGTTCGGGGAGGGGTTCGGGTAGGGCGTAGGGTATGGGTTAGGGTTAGGGTTAGGGTTAGTGTTAGGGTTAGGGCTCGGTTTAGGGTACGGGTTAGGATTAGAGTACGTGTCAGGGTTAGTGAACGCGTTAGGGTGAGGGTAGTTATTAAACCTATTCCACTCTCTAGATACACCTTAGCACTTACAGGAATATTATTGGGGGTCCAGCCATGGAGAAGAGTTTAGACACTAGGAGAAGATAAGGAACACACCCATTATCACGAAATCACATTAGGATTCTCTTTTTAACCTGTTCCTTAAAACAGTAGTGCTTAGGAAATCTATTGGAGGCAGAAGCCGTCAAGGGTAGCTTAGGGTTAGGGTTAGGGTTAGGGTGAGGGTTAGGGTACGGTTTAGGGTACGGGTTCAGGGAGGGGTTCGGGTAGGGCGTAGGGTATGGGTTAGGGTTAGGGTTAGAGTTAGTGTTAGGGTTAGGGCTCGGTTTAGGTTACGGGTTAGGATTAGGGTACGCGCTAGGGTTAGGGTAGCGGTTAGGGTTAGGGTACGCGTTAGGGTGAGGGTAGTTAATAAACCTATCCCACTCTCTAGATACCCCTTAGCACGTATAGGAATATTATTTGGGGGTCCAGCCATGGAGAAGAGTTTAGACACGAGGAGAAGATAAGGAACACACCCATTATCAAGTAATCACATTAGGATTCTCTTTTTAACATGTTCCTTAAAACACTAGTGCTTAGGAAATCTATTGGAGGCAGAAGCCGTCAAGGGTAGCTTAGGGTTAGTGTTAGGGTTAGGGTGAGGGTTAGAGTATGGCTTAGGTTACGGGTTCCGGGAGGGGTTCGGGTAGGGCGTAGAGTATGGGTTAGGGTTAGGGTTAGGGTTAGTGTTAGGGTTAGGGCTCGGTTTAGGGTACGGGTTAGGATTAGGGTACGCGTTAGGGTTAGGGTAGGGGTTAGGGTTAGGGTACGCGTTAGGGTGTGGGTAGTTATTAAACCTATCACACTCTCTAGATACCCCTTAGCACGTAAAGGAATATTATTTGGGGTTCCAGCCTTGGAGAAGAGTTTAGACACGAGGAGAATATAAGGAACACACCCATTATCAAGAAATCACATTAGGATTCTCTTTTTAACCTGTTCCTTAAAACACTAGTGCTTAGGAAATCTATTGGAGGCAGAAGCCGTCAAGGGTAGCTTAGGGTTAGGGTTAGGGTTAGGGTGAGGGTTAGGGTACGGTTTAGGGTACGGGTTCAGGGAGGGGTTCGGGTAGGGCGTAGGGTATGGGTTAGGGTTAGGGTTAGAGTTAGTGTTAGGGTTAGGGCTCGGTTTAGGTTACGGGTTAGGATTAGGGTACGCGCTAGGGTTAGGGTAGCGGTTAGGGTTAGGGTACGCGTTAGGGTGAGGGTAGTTAATAAACCTATCCCACTCTCTAGATACCCCTTAGCACGTATAGGAATATTATTTGGGGGTCCAGCCATGGAGAAGAGTTTAGACACTAGGAGAAGATAAGGAACACACCCATTATCACGGAATCACATTAGGATTTTCTTTTTAACCTGTTCCTTAAAACACTAGTGCTTAGGAAATCTATTGGAGGCAGAAGCAGTCAAGGGTAGCTTAGGGTTAGAGTTAGGGTTAGGGTGAGGGCTAGGGTATGGCTTAGGGTACGGGTTCGGGGAGGGGTTCGTGTAGGGCATAGGGTATGGGTTAGGGTTAGGGTTAGGGTTAGTGTTAGGGTTAGGGCTCGGTTTAGGGTACGCGTTAGGATTAGGGTACGTGTTAGGGTTAGTGTACGCGTTAGGGTGAGGGTAGTTATTAAACCTATTCCACTCTCTAGATACACCTTAGCACGTACAGGAATATTATTGGGGGTCCAGCCATGGAGAAGAGTTTAGACACTAGGAGAAGATAAGGAACACACCCTTTATCACGAAATCACATTAGGATTCTCTTTTTAACCTGTTCCTTAAAACACTAGTGCTTAGGAAATCTATTGGAGGCAGAAGCAGTCAAGGGTAGCTTAGGGTTAGTGTTAGGGTTAGGGTGAGTGTTAGGGTATGGCTTAGGTTACGGGTTCGGGGAGGGGTTCGGGTAGGGCGTAGAGTATGGGTTAGGGTTAGGGTTAGGGTTAGTGTTAGGGTTAGGGCTCGGTTTAGGGTACGGGTTAGGATTAGGGTACGCGTTAGGGTTAGGGTAGGGGTTAGGGTTAGGGTACGCGTTAGGGTGTGGGTAGTTATTAAACCTATCACACTCTCTAGATACCCCTTAGCACGTAAAGGAATATTATTTGGGGTTCCAGCCTTGGAGAAGAGTTTAGACACGAGGAGAATATAAGGAACACACCCATTATCAAGAAATCACATTAGGATTCTCTTTTTAACCTGTTCCTTAAAACACTAGTGCTTACGAAATCTATTGGAGGCAGAAGCAGTCAAGGGTAGCTTAGGGTTAGGGTTAGGGTTAGGGTGAGGGTTAGGGTACGGCTTAGGGTACGGGTTCGGGGAGGGGTTCGGGTAGGGCGTAGGGTATGGGTTAGGGTTAGGGTTAGGGCTAGTGTTAGGGTTAGGGCTCGGTTTAGGGTACGGGTTAGGATTAGGGTATGCGTTAGGGTTAGGGTAGGGGTTAGGGTTAGGATACGCGTTAGAGTGAGGGTAGTTATTAAACCTATCCCACTCTCTAGATAGCCCTTAGCACGTAAAGGAATATTATTTGGGGGTCCAGCCATGGAGAAGAGTTTAGACACGAGGAGAAGATAAGGAACACACCCATTATAAAGAAATCACATTAGGATTCTCTTTTTAACCTGTTCCTTAAATCACTAGTGCTTAGGAAATCTATTGGAGGCAGAAGCCGTCAAGGGTAGCTTAGGGTTAGGGTTAGGGTTAGGGTGAGGGTTAGGGTACGGGTTCGGGGAGGGGTTCAGGTAGGGCGTAGGGTATGGGTTAGAGTTAGGGTTAGGGTTAGTGTTAGGGTTAGGGCTCGGTTTAGGGTAGAGTTTAGGATTAGGGTACGCGTTAGTGTTAGGGTAGGGGTTAGGGTTAGGGTACGCTTTAGGGTGAGGGTAGTTATTAAACCTATCCCACTCCCTAGATACCCCTTAGCACGTAAAGGAATATTATTTGGGCGTCAGCCATGGAGAAGGGTTTAGACACTAGGAGAAGATAAGGAACACACCCATTATCAAGAAATCACAATATGATTCCCTTTTAAACTGTTCCTTAAACACTAGTGGTAGGAAATCTATTGGAGGCAGAAGCAGTCAAGGGTAGCTTAGGGTTAGGGTTAGGGTTAGGGTGAGGGTTAGGGTACGGCTTAGGGTACGGGTTCGGGGAGGGTTCGGGTAGGGCGTAGGGTATGGGTTAGGGTTAGAGTTAGGGTTAGTGTTAGGGTTAGGGCTCGGTTTAGGGTACGGGTTAGGATTAGGGTACTCGTTAGGGTTTAGGGTAGCGGTTAGGGTTAGGGTACGCGTTAGGGTGAGCGTAGTTATTAAACCTATCCCACTCTCTAGATACACCTTAGCACGTACAGGAATATTATTTGGGGGTCCAGCCATGGAGAAGAGTTTAGACACTAGGAGAAGATAAGGAACACACCCATTATCAAGAAATCACATAGGATTCTCTTTTTAACCTGTTCCTTAAAACACTACTGCTTAGGAAATCTATTGGAGGCAGAAGCAGTCAAGGGTAACTTAGGGTTAGGGTAGGGTTAGGGTGAGGGTTAGGGTATGGCTTAGGGTTACGGGTTCGGGGAGGGGTACGGGTAGGGCGTAGGGTATGGGTTAGGGTTAGGGTTAGGGCTAGTGTTAGGGTTAGGGCTCGGTTTGGGGTACAGGATAGGATTAGGGTACGCGTTAGGGTTAGGGTAGGGGTTAGGGTTAGGGTACACGTTAGGGTGAGGGTAGTTATTAAACCTATCACACTCTCTAGATACCCCTTAGCACGTAAAGGAATATTATTTGGGGGTCCAGCCATGGAGAAGGGTTTAGACACTAGGAGAAGATAAGGAACACACCCATTATCACGAAATCACATTAGGATTCTCTTTTTAACCTGTTCCTTAAAACACTAGTGCTTAGGAAATCTATTGGAGGCAGAAGCAGTCAAGGGTAGCTTAGGGTTAGGGTTAGGGTTAGGGTGAGGGTTAGGGTACGGTTTAGGGTACGGGTTCAGGGAGGGGTTCGGGTAGGGCGTAGGGTATGGGTTAGGGTTAGGGTTAGAGTTAGTGTTAGGGTTAGGGCTCGGTTTAGGTTACGGGTTAGGATTAGGGTACGCGCTAGGGTTAGGGTAGCGGTTAGGGTTAGGGTACGCGTTAGGGTGGGGGTAGTTATTAAACCTATCACACTCTCTAGATACCCCTTAGCACGTAAAGGAATATTATTTGGGCGTCCAGCCATGGAGAAGAGTTTAGACACGAGGAGAAGATAAGGAACACACCCATTATCAAGAAATCACATTAGGATTCTCTTTTTAACCAGTTCCTTAAAACACTAGTGCTTAGGAAATCTATTGGAGGCAGAAGCCGTCAAGGGTAGCTTAAGGTTAGGGTTACGGTTAGGGTGAGGGTTAGGGTACGGTTTAGGGTACGGGTTCAGGGAGGGGTTCAGGTAGGGCGTAGGGTATGGGTTAGGGTTAGGATTAGAGTTAGTGTTAGGGTTAGGGCTCGGTTTAGGGTATGGGTTAGGATTAGGGTATGCGTTAGGGTTAGGGTAGGGGTTAGGGTTAGGGTACGCGTTAGGGTGAGGGTAGTTATTAAACCTATCCCACTCTCTAGATACCCCTTAGCACGTAAAGGAATATTATTTGGGAGTCCAGCCATGGAGAAGAGTTTAGACACTAGGAGAAGATAAGGAACACACCCATTATAACGAAATCACATTAGGATTCTCTTTTTAACCTGTTCCTTAAAACACTAGTGCTTAGGAAATCTATTGGAGGCAGAAGCAGTCAAGGGTAGCTTAGGGTTAGGGTTTGGGTTAGGGTGAGGGCTAGGGTATGTTTTAGGGTACGGGTTCGGGGAGGGGTTCGGGTAGGGTGTAAGGTATGGGTTAGGGTTAGGGTTAGGGTTAGTGTTAGGGTTAGGGCTCGGTTTAGGGTACGGGTTAGGATTAGGGTACACGTTAGGGTTAGGGTAGGGGTTAGGGTTAGGGTACGCGATAGGGTGAGGGTAGTTATTAAACCTATCACACTCTCTAGATACCCCTTAGCACATAAAGGAATATTATTTGGGGGTCCAGCCATGGAGAAGAGTTTAGACACGAGGAGAAGATAAGGAACACACCCATTATCAAGAAATCACATTAGGATTCTCTTTTTAACATGTTCCTTAAAACACTAGTGCTTAGGAAATCTATTGGAGGCAGAAGCCGTCAAGGGTAGCTTAGGGTTAGGGTTAGGGTTAGGGTGAGGGTTAGGGTACGGCTTAGGGCACGGGTTCGGGGAGGGGTTCGGGTAGGGCGTAGGGTATGGGTTAGGGTTAGGGTTAGGGTTAGTGTTAGGGTTAGGGCTCGGTTTAGGGTACGGGTTAGGAATAGGGTACGTGTTAGGGTTAGTGTACGCGTTAGGGTGAGGGTAGTTATTAAACCTATTCCACTCTCTAGATACACCTTAGCACTTACAGGAATATTATTGGGGGTCCAGCCATGGAGAAGAGTTTAGACACTAGGAGAAGATAAGGAACACACCCATTATCACGAAATCACATTAGGATTCTCTTTTTAACCTGTTCCTTAAAACACTAGTGCTTAGGAAATCTATTGGAGGCAGAAGCAGTCAAGGGTAGCTTAGGGTTAGTGTTAGGGTTAGGGTGAGGGTTAGGGTATGGCTTAGGGTACGGGTTCGGGGAGGGGTTCGGGTAGGGCGTAGGGTATGGGTTAGGGTTAGGGTTAGGGTTAGTGTTAGGGTTAGGGCTCGGTTTAGGGTACGGGTTAGGATTAGGGTACGCGTTAGGGTTAGGGTAGGGGTTAGGGTTAGGGTACGCGTTAGAGTGAGGGTAGTTATTAAACCTATCCCACTCTCTATATAGCCCTAAGCACGTAAAGGAATATTATTTGGGGGTCCAGCCATGGAGAAGAGTTTAGACACGAGGAGAAGATAAGGAACACACCCAATATCAAGAAATCACATTAGGATTCTCTTTTTAACCTGTTCCTTAAATCACTAGTGCTTAGGAAATCTATTGGAGGCAGAAGCCGTCAAGGGTAGCTTAGGGTTAGGGTTAGGGTTAGGGTGAGGGTTAGGGTACGGCTTAGGGTACGGGTTCGGGGAGGGGTTCAGGTAGGGCGTAGGGTATGGGTTAGAGTTAGAGTTAGGGTTAGTGTTAGGGTTAGGGCTCGGTTTAGGGTACAGTTTAGGATTAGGGTACGCGTTAGTGTTAGGGTAGGGGTTAGGGTTAGGGTACGCTTTAGGGTGAGGGTAGTTATTAAACCTATCCCACTCTCTAGATACCCCTTAGCACGTAAAGGAATATTATTTGGGCGTCCAGCCATGGAGAAGGGTTTAGACACTAGGAGAAGATAAGGAACACACCCATTATCAAGAAATCACAATATGATTGTCTTTTTAAACTGTTCCTTAAAACACTAGTGGTTAGGAAATCTATTGGAGGCAGAAGCAGTCAAGGGTAGCTTAGGGTTAGGGTTAGGGTTAGGGTGAGGGTTAGGGTACGGCTTAGGGTACAGGTTCGGGGAGGGGTTCGGGTAGGGCGTAGGGTATGGGTTAGGGTTAGAGTTAGGGTTAGTGTTAGGGTTAGGGCTCGGTTTAGGGTACGGGTTAGGATTAGGGTACTCGTTAGGTTTAGGGTAGCGGTTAGGGTTAGGGTACGCGTTAGGGTGAGGGTAGTTATTAAACCTATCCCACTCTCTAGATACCCCTTAGCACGTAAAGGAATATTATTTGGGGGTCCAGCCATGGAGAAGAGTTTAGACACTAGGAGAAGATAAGGAACACACCCATTATCAAGAAATCACATTAGGATTCTCTTTTTAACCTGTTCCTTAAAACACTAGTGCTTAGGAAATCTATTGGAGGCAGAAGCAGTCAAGGGTAGCTTAGGGTTAGGCTTAGGGTTAGGGTGAGGGTTAGGGTATGGCTTAGGGTACGGGTTCGGGGAGGGGTTCGGGTAGGGCGTAGGGTATGGGTTAGGGTTAGGGTTAGGGCTAGTGTTAGGGTTAGGGCTCGGTTTGGGGTACAGGTTAGGATTAGGGTACGCGTTAGGGTTACAGTAGGGGTTAGGGTTAGGGTACACGTTAGGGTGAGGGTAGTTATTAAACCTATCACACTCTCTAGATACCCCTTAGCACGTAAAGGAATATTATTTGGGGGTCCAGCCATGGAAAAGAGTTTAGACAAGAGGAGAAGATAAGGAACACACCCATTATCAAGAAATCACATTAGGATTCTCTTTTTAACCTGTTCCTTAAATCACTAGTGCTTAGGAAATCTATTGGAGGCAGAAACCGTCAAGGGTAGCTTAGGGTTAGGGTTAGGGTTAGGGTGAGGGTTAGGGTACGGCTTAGGGTACGGGTTCGGGGAGGGATTCGGGTAGGGCGTAGGGTATGGGTTAGAGTTAGGGTTAGGGTTAGTGTTAGGGTTAGGGCTCGGTTAAGGGTTCGGGTTAGGATTAGGGTACGCGTTAGTGTTAGGGTAGGGGTTAGGGTTAGGATACGCTTTAGGGTGAGGGTAGTTATTAAACCTATCCCACTCTCTAGATACCCCTTAGCACGTAAAGGAATATTATTTGGGGGTCCAGCCATGGAGAAGGGTTTAGACACTAGGAGAAGATAAGGAACACACCCATTATCACGAAATCACATTAGGATTCTCTTTTTAACCTGTTCCTTAAAACACTAGTGCTTAGGAAATCTATTGGAGGCAGAAGCAGTCAAGGGTAGCTTAGGGTTAGGGTTAGGGTTAGGGTGAGGGTTAGGGTACGGTTTAGGGTACGGGTTCAGGGAGGGGTTCGGGTAGGGCGTAGGGTATGGGTTAGGGTTAGGGTTAGAGTTAGTGTTAGGGTTAGGGCTCGGTTTAGGTTACGGGTTAGGATTAGGGTACGCGCTAGGGTTAGGGTAGCGGTTAGGGTTAGGGTACGCGTTAGGGTGAGGGTAGTTAATAAACCTATCCCACTCTCTAGATACCCCTTAGCACGTATAGGAATATTATTTGGGGGTCCAGCCATGGAGAAGAGTTTAGACACGAGGAGAAGATAAGGAACACACCCATTATCAAGTAATCACATTAGGATTCTCTTTTTAACATGTTCCTTAAAACACTAGTGCTTAGGAAATCTATTGGAGGCAGAAGCCGTCAAGGGTAGCTTAGGGTTAGTGTTAGGGTTAGGGTGAGGGTTAGAGTATGGCTTAGGTTACGGGTTCCGGGAGGGGTTCGGGTAGGGCGTAGAGTATGGGTTAGGGTTAGGGTTAGGGTTAGTGTTAGGGTTAGGGCTCGGTTTAGGGTACGGGTTAGGATTAGGGTACGCGTTAGGGTTAGGGTAGGGGTTAGGGTTAGGGTACGCGTTAGGGTGTGGGTAGTTATTAAACCTATCACACTCTCTAGATACCCCTTAGCACGTAAAGGAATATTATTTGGGGTTCCAGCCTTGGAGAAGAGTTTAGACACGAGGAGAATATAAGGAACACACCCATTATCAAGAAATCACATTAGGATTCTCTTTTTAACCTGTTCCTTAAAACACTAGTGCTTAGGAAATCTATTGGAGGCAGAAGCCGTCAAGGGTAGCTTAGGGTTAGGGTTAGGGTTAGGGTGAGGGTTAGGGTACGGTTTAGGGTACGGGTTCAGGGAGGGGTTCGGGTAGGGCGTAGGGTATGGGTTAGGGTTAGGGTTAGAGTTAGTGTTAGGGTTAGGGCTCGGTTTAGGTTACGGGTTAGGATTAGGGTACGCGCTAGGGTTAGGGTAGCGGTTAGGGTTAGGGTACGCGTTAGGGTGAGGGTAGTTAATAAACCTATCCCACTCTCTAGATACCCCTTAGCACGTATAGGAATATTATTTGGGGGTCCAGCCATGGAGAAGAGTTTAGACACTAGGAGAAGATAAGGAACACACCCATTATCACGGAATCACATTAGGATTTTCTTTTTAACCTGTTCCTTAAAACACTAGTGCTTAGGAAATCTATTGGAGGCAGAAGCAGTCAAGGGTAGCTTAGGGTTAGAGTTAGGGTTAGGGTGAGGGCTAGGGTATGGCTTAGGGTACGGGTTCGGGGAGGGGTTCGTGTAGGGCATAGGGTATGGGTTAGGGTTAGGGTTAGGGTTAGTGTTAGGGTTAGGGCTCGGTTTAGGGTACGCGTTAGGATTAGGGTACGTGTTAGGGTTAGTGTACGCGTTAGGGTGAGGGTAGTTATTAAACCTATTCCACTCTCTAGATACACCTTAGCACGTACAGGAATATTATTGGGGGTCCAGCCATGGAGAAGAGTTTAGACACTAGGAGAAGATAAGGAACACACCCTTTATCACGAAATCACATTAGGATTCTCTTTTTAACCTGTTCCTTAAAACACTAGTGCTTAAGAAATCTATTGGAGGCAGAAGCAGTCAAGGGTAGCTTAGGGTTAGTGTTAGGGTTAGGGTGAGTGTTAGGGTATGGCTTAGGTTACGGGTTCGGGGAGGGGTTCGGGTAGGGCGTAGAGTATGGGTTAGGGTTAGGGTTAGGGTTAGTGTTAGGGTTAGGGCTCGGTTTAGGGTACGGGTTAGGATTAGGGTACGCGTTAGGGTTAGGGTAGGGGTTAGGGTTAGGGTACGCGTTAGGGTGTGGGTAGTTATTAAACCTATCACACTCTCTAGATACCCCTTAGCACGTAAAGGAATATTATTTGGGGTTCCAGCCTTGGAGAAGAGTTTAGACACGAGGAGAATATAAGGAACACACCCATTATCAAGAAATCACATTAGGATTCTCTTTTTAACCTGTTCCTTAAAACACTAGTGCTTACGAAATCTATTGGAGGCAGAAGCAGTCAAGGGTAGCTTAGGGTTAGGGTTAGGGTTAGGGTGAGGGTTAGGGTACGGCTTAGGGTACGGGTTCGGGGAGGGGTTCGGGTAGGGCGTAGGGTATGGGTTAGGGTTAGGGTTAGGGCTAGTGTTAGGGTTAGGGCTCGGTTTAGGGTACGGGTTAGGATTAGGGTATGCGTTAGGGTTAGGGTAGGGGTTAGGGTTAGGATACGCGTTAGAGTGAGGGTAGTTATTAAACCTATCCCACTCTCTAGATAGCCCTTAGCACGTAAAGGAATATTATTTGGGGGTCCAGCCATGGAGAAGAGTTTAGACACGAGGAGAAGATAAGGAACACACCCATTATAAAGAAATCACATTAGGATTCTCTTTTTAACCTGTTCCTTAAATCACTAGTGCTTAGGAAATCTATTGGAGGCAGAAGCCGTCAAGGGTAGCTTAGGGTTAGGGTTAGGGTTAGGGTGAGGGTTAGGGTACGGGTTCGGGGAGGGGTTCAGGTAGGGCGTAGGGTATGGGTTAGAGTTAGGGTTAGGGTTAGTGTTAGGGTTAGGGCTCGGTTTAGGGTAGAGTTTAGGATTAGGGTACGCGTTAGTGTTAGGGTAGGGGTTAGGGTTAGGGTACGCTTTAGGGTGAGGGTAGTTATTAAACCTATCCCACTCCCTAGATACCCCTTAGCACGTAAAGGAATATTATTTGGGCGTCCAGCCATGGAGAAGGGTTTAGACACTAGGAGAAGATAAGGAACACACCCATTATCAAGAAATCACAATATGATTCCCTTTTTAAACTGTTCCTTAAAACACTAGTGGTTAGGAAATCTATTGGAGGCAGAAGCAGTCAAGGGTAGCTTAGGGTTAGGGTTAGGGTTAGGGTGAGGGTTAGGGTACGGCTTAGGGTACGGGTTCGGGGAGGGGTTCGGGTAGGGCGTAGGGTATGGGTTAGGGTTAGAGTTAGGGTTAGTGTTAGGGTTAGGGCTCGGTTTAGGGTACGGGTTAGGATTAGGGTACTCGTTAGGTTTAGGGTAGCGGTTAGGGTTAGGGTACGCGTTAGGGTGAGCGTAGTTATTAAACCTATCCCACTCTCTAGATACACCTTAGCACGTACAGGAATATTATTTGGGGGTCCAGCCATGGAGAAGAGTTTAGACACTAGGAGAAGATAAGGAACACACCCATTATCAAGAAATCACATTAGGATTCTCTTTTTAACCTGTTCCTTAAAACACTACTGCTTAGGAAATCTATTGGAGGCAGAAGCAGTCAAGGGTAACTTAGGGTTAGGGTTAGGGTTAGGGTGAGGGTTAGGGTATGGCTTAGGGTTACGGGTTCGGGGAGGGGTACGGGTAGGGCGTAGGGTATGGGTTAGGGTTAGGGTTAGGGCTAGTGTTAGGGTTAGGGCTCGGTTTGGGGTACAGGATAGGATTAGGGTACGCGTTAGGGTTAGGGTAGGGGTTAGGGTTAGGGTACACGTTAGGGTGAGGGTAGTTATTAAACCTATCACACTCTCTAGATACCCCTTAGCACGTAAAGGAATATTATTTGGGGGTCCAGCCATGGAGAAGGGTTTAGACACTAGGAGAAGATAAGGAACACACCCATTATCACGAAATCACATTAGGATTCTCTTTTTAACCTGTTCCTTAAAACACTAGTGCTTAGGAAATCTATTGGAGGCAGAAGCAGTCAAGGGTAGCTTAGGGTTAGGGTTAGGGTTAGGGTGAGGGTTAGGGTACGGTTTAGGGTACGGGTTCAGGGAGGGGTTCGGGTAGGGCGTAGGGTATGGGTTAGGGTTAGGGTTAGAGTTAGTGTTAGGGTTAGGGCTCGGTTTAGGTTACGGGTTAGGATTAGGGTACGCGCTAGGGTTAGGGTAGCGGTTAGGGTTAGGGTACGCGTTAGGGTGGGGGTAGTTATTAAACCTATCACACTCTCTAGATACCCCTTAGCACGTAAAGGAATATTATTTGGGCGTCCAGCCATGGAGAAGAGTTTAGACACGAGGAGAAGATAAGGAACACACCCATTATCAAGAAATCACATTAGGATTCTCTTTTTAACCAGTTCCTTAAAACACTAGTGCTTAGGAAATCTATTGGAGGCAGAAGCCGTCAAGGGTAGCTTAAGGTTAGGGTTACGGTTAGGGTGAGGGTTAGGGTACGGTTTAGGGTACGGGTTCAGGGAGGGGTTCAGGTAGGGCGTAGGGTATGGGTTAGGGTTAGGATTAGAGTTAGTGTTAGGGTTAGGGCTCGGTTTAGGGTATGGGTTAGGATTAGGGTATGCGTTAGGGTTAGGGTAGGGGTTAGGGTTAGGGTACGCGTTAGGGTGAGGGTAGTTATTAAACCTATCCCACTCTCTAGATACCCCTTAGCACGTAAAGGAATATTATTTGGGAGTCCAGCCATGGAGAAGAGTTTAGACACTAGGAGAAGATAAGGAACACACCCATTATAACGAAATCACATTAGGATTCTCTTTTTAACCTGTTCCTTAAAACACTAGTGCTTAGGAAATCTATTGGAGGCAGAAGCAGTCAAGGGTAGCTTAGGGTTAGGGTTTGGGTTAGGGTGAGGGCTAGGGTATGTTTTAGGGTACGGGTTCGGGGAGGGGTTCGGGTAGGGTGTAAGGTATGGGTTAGGGTTAGGGTTAGGGTTAGTGTTAGGGTTAGGGCTCGGTTTAGGGTACGAGTTAGGATTAGGGTACACGTTAGGGTTAGGGTAGGGGTTAGGGTTAGGGTACGCGATAGGGTGAGGGTAGTTATTAAACCTATCACACTCTCTAGATACCCCTTAGCACATAAAGGAATATTATTTGGGGGTCCAGCCATGGAGAAGAGTTTAGACACGAGGAGAAGATAAGGAACACACCCATTATCAAGAAATCACATTAGGATTCTCTTTTTAACATGTTCCTTAAAACACTAGTGCTTAGGAAATCTATTGGAGGCAGAAGCCGTCAAGGGTAGCTTAGGGTTAGGGTTAGGGTTAGGGTGAGGGTTAGGGTACGGCTTAGGGCACGGGTTCGGGGAGGGGTTCGGGTAGGGCGTAGGGTATGGGTTAGGGTTAGGGTTAGGGTTAGTGTTAGGGTTAGGGCTCGGTTTAGGGTACGGGTTAGGAATAGGGTACGTGTTAGGGTTAGTGTACGCGTTAGGGTGAGGGTAGTTATTAAACCTATCACACTCTCTAGATACCCCTTAGCACGTAAAGGAATATTATTTGGGGGTCCAGCCATGGAAAAGAGTTTAGACAAGAGGAGAAGATAAGGAACACACCCATTATCAAGAAATCACATTAGGATTCTCTTTTTAACCTGTTCCTTAAATCACTAGTGCTTAGGAAATCTATTGGAGGCAGAAACCGTCAAGGGTAGCTTAGGGTTAGGGTTAGGGTTAGGGTGAGGGTTAGGGTACGGCTTAGGGTACGGGTTCGGGGAGGGATTCGGGTAGGGCGTAGGGTATGGGTTAGAGTTAGGGTTAGGGTTAGTGTTAGGGTTAGGGCTCGGTTAAGGGTTCGGGTTAGGATTAGGGTACGCGTTAGTGTTAGGGTAGGGGTTAGGGTTAGGATACGCTTTAGGGTGAGGGTAGTTATTAAACCTATCCCACTCTCTAGATACCCCTTAGCACGTAAAGGAATATTATTTGGGGGTCCAGCCATGGAGAAGGGTTTAGACACTAGGAGAAGATAAGGAACACACCCATTATCACGAAATCACATTAGGATTCTCTTTTTAACCTGTTCCTTAAAACACTAGTGCTTAGGAAATCTATTGGAGGCAGAAGCAGTCAAGGGTAGCTTAGGGTTAGGGTTAGGGTTAGGGTGAGGGTTAGGGTACGGTTTAGGGTACGGGTTCAGGGAGGGGTTCGGGTAGGGCGTAGGGTATGGGTTAGGGTTAGGGTTAGAGTTAGTGTTAGGGTTAGGGCTCGGTTTAGGTTACGGGTTAGGATTAGGGTACGCGCTAGGGTTAGGGTAGCGGTTAGGGTTAGGGTACGCGTTAGGGTGGGGGTAGTTATTAAACCTATCACACTCTCTAGATACCCCTTAGCACGTAAAGGAATATTATTTGGGCGTCCAGCCATGGAGAAGAGTTTAGACAAGAGGAGAAGATAAGGAACACACCCATTATCAAGAAATCACATTAGGATTCTCTTTTTAACCAGTTCCTTAAAACACTAGTGCTTAGGAAATCTATTGGAGGCAGAAGCTGTCAAGGGTAGCTTAAGGTTAGGGTTACGGTTAGGGTGAGGGTTAGGGTACGGTTTAGGGTACGGGTTCAGGGAGGGGTTCAGGTAGGGCGTAGGGTATGGGTTAGGGTTAGGATTAGAGTTAGTGTTAGGGTTAGGGCTCGGTTTAGGGTATGGGTTAGGATTAGGGTATGCGTTAGGGTTAGGGTAGGGGTTAGGGTTAGGGTACGCGTTAGGGTGAGGGTAGTTATTAAACCTATCCCACTCTCTAGATACCCCTTAGCACGTAAAGGAATATTATTTGGGAGTCCAGCCATGGAGAAGAGTTTAGACACTAGGAGAAGATAAGGAACACACCCATTATAACGAAATCACATTAGGATTCTCTTTTTAACCTGTTCCTTAAAACACTAGTGCTTAGGAAATCTATTGGAGGCAGAAGCAGTCAAGGGTAGCTTAGGGTTAGGGTTTGGGTTAGGGTGAGGGCTAGGGTATGTTTTAGGGTACGGGTTCGGGGAGGGGTTCGGGTAGGGTGTAAGGTATGGGTTAGGGTTAGGGTTAGGGTTAGTGTTAGGGTTAGGGCTCGGTTTAGGGTACGGGTTAGGATTAGGGTACACGTTAGGGTTAGGGTAGGGGTTAGGGTTAGGGTACGCGATAGGGTGAGGGTAGTTATTAAACCTATCACACTCTCTAGATACCCCTTAGCACATAAAGGAATATTATTTGGGGGTCCAGCCATGGAGAAGAGTTTAGACACGAGGAGAAGATAAGGAACACACCCATTATCAAGAAATCACATTAGGATTCTCTTTTTAACATGTTCCTTAAAACACTAGTGCTTAGGAAATCTATTGGAGGCAGAAGCCGTCAAGGGTAGCTTAGGGTTAGGGTTAGGGTTAGGGTGAGGGTTAGGGTACGGCTTAGGGCACGGGTTCGGGGAGGGGTTCGGGTAGGGCGTAGGGTATGGGTTAGGGTTAGGGTTAGGGTTAGTGTTAGGGTTAGGGCTCGGTTTAGGGTACGGGTTAGGAATAGGGTACGTGTTAGGGTTAGTGTACGCGTTAGGGTGAGGGTAGTTATTAAACCTATTCCACTCTCTAGATACACCTTAGCACTTACAGGAATATTATTGGGGGTCCAGCCATGGAGAAGAGTTTAGACACTAGGAGAAGATAAGGAACACACCCATTATCACGAAATCACATTAGGATTCTCTTTTTAACCTGTTCCTTAAAACACTAGTGCTTAGGAAATCTATTGGAGGCAGAAGCAGTCAAGGGTAGCTTAGGGTTAGTGTTAGGGTTAGGGTGAGGGTTAGGGTATGGCTTAGGGTACGGGTTCGGGGAGGGGTTCGGGTAGGGCGTAGGGTATGGGTTAGGGTTAGGGTTAGGGTTAGTGTTAGGGTTAGGGCTCGGTTTAGGGTACGGGTTAGGATTAGGGTACGCGTTAGGGTTAGGGTAGGGGTTAGGGTTAGGGTACGCGTTAGAGTGAGGGTAGTTATTAAACCTATCCCACTCTCTATATAGCCCTAAGCACGTAAAGGAATATTATTTGGGGGTCCAGCCATGGAGAAGAGTTTAGACACGAGGAGAAGATAAGGAACACACCCAATATCAAGAAATCACATTAGGATTCTCTTTTTAACCTGTTCCTTAAATCACTAGTGCTTAGGAAATCTATTGGAGGCAGAAGCCGTCAAGGGTAGCTTAGGGTTAGGGTTAGGGTTAGGGTGAGGGTTAGGGTACGGCTTAGGGTACGGGTTCGGGGAGGGGTTCAGGTAGGGCGTAGGGTATGGGTTAGAGTTAGAGTTAGGGTTAGTGTTAGGGTTAGGGCTCGGTTTAGGGTACAGTTTAGGATTAGGGTACGCGTTAGTGTTAGGGTAGGGGTTAGGGTTAGGGTACGCTTTAGGGTGAGGGTAGTTATTAAACCTATCCCACTCTCTAGATACCCCTTAGCACGTAAAGGAATATTATTTGGGCGTCCAGCCATGGAGAAGGGTTTAGACACTAGGAGAAGATAAGGAACACACCCATTATCAAGAAATCACAATATGATTCTCTTTTTAAACTGTTCCTTAAAACACTAGTGGTTAGGAAATCTATTGGAGGCAGAAGCAGTCAAGGGTAGCTTAGGGTTAGGGTTAGGGTTAGGGTGAGGGTTAGGGTACGGCTTAGGGTACAGGTTCGGGGAGGGGTTCGGGTAGGGCGTAGGGTATGGGTTAGGGTTAGAGTTAGGGTTAGTGTTAGGGTTAGGGCTCGGTTTAGGGTACGGGTTAGGATTAGGGTACTCGTTAGGTTTAGGGTAGCGGTTAGGGTTAGGGTACGCGTTAGGGTGAGGGTAGTTATTAAACCTATCCCACTCTCTAGATACCCCTTAGCACGTAAAGGAATATTATTTGGGGGTCCAGCCATGGAGAAGAGTTTAGACACTAGGAGAAGATAAGGAACACACCCATTATCAAGAAATCACATTAGGATTCTCTTTTTAACCTGTTCCTTAAAACACTAGTGCTTAGGAAATCTATTGGAGGCAGAAGCAGTCAAGGGTAGCTTAGGGTTAGGCTTAGGGTTAGGGTGAGGGTTAGGGTATGGCTTAGGGTACGGGTTCGGGGAGGGGTTCGGGTAGGGCGTAGGGTATGGGTTAGGGTTAGGGTTAGGGCTAGTGTTAGGGTTAGGGCTCGGTTTGGGGTACAGGTTAGGATTAGGGTACGCGTTAGGGTTACAGTAGGGGTTAGGGTTAGGGTACACGTTAGGGTGAGGGTAGTTATTAAACCTATCACACTCTCTAGATACCCCTTAGCACGTAAAGGAATATTATTTGGGGGTCCAGCCATGGAAAAGAGTTTAGACAAGAGGAGAAGATAAGGAACACACCCATTATCAAGAAATCACATTAGGATTCTCTTTTTAACCTGTTCCTTAAATCACTAGTGCTTAGGAAATCTATTGGAGGCAGAAACCGTCAAGGGTAGCTTAGGGTTAGGGTTAGGGTTAGGGTGAGGGTTAGGGTACGGCTTAGGGTACGGGTTCGGGGAGGGATTCGGGTAGGGCGTAGGGTATGGGTTAGAGTTAGGGTTAGGGTTAGTGTTAGGGTTAGGGCTCGGTTAAGGGTTCGGGTTAGGATTAGGGTACGCGTTAGTGTTAGGGTAGGGGTTAGGGTTAGGATACGCTTTAGGGTGAGGGTAGTTATTAAACCTATCCCACTCTCTAGATACCCCTTAGCACGTAAAGGAATATTATTTGGGGGTCCAGCCATGGAGAAGGGTTTAGACACTAGGAGAAGATAAGGAACACACCCATTATCACGAAATCACATTAGGATTCTCTTTTTAACCTGTTCCTTAAAACACTAGTGCTTAGGAAATCTATTGGAGGCAGAAGCAGTCAAGGGTAGCTTAGGGTTAGGGTTAGGGTTAGGGTGAGGGTTAGGGTACGGTTTAGGGTACGGGTTCAGGGAGGGGTTCGGGTAGGGCGTAGGGTATGGGTTAGGGTTAGGGTTAGAGTTAGTGTTAGGGTTAGGGCTCGGTTTAGGTTACGGGTTAGGATTAGGGTACGCGCTAGGGTTAGGGTAGCGGTTAGGGTTAGGGTACGCGTTAGGGTGGGGGTAGTTATTAAACCTATCACACTCTCTAGATACCCCTTAGCACGTAAAGGAATATTATTTGGGCGTCCAGCCATGGAGAAGAGTTTAGACAAGAGGAGAAGATAAGGAACACACCCATTATCAAGAAATCACATTAGGATTCTCTTTTTAACCAGTTCCTTAAAACACTAGTGCTTAGGAAATCTATTGGAGGCAGAAGCTGTCAAGGGTAGCTTAAGGTTAGGGTTACGGTTAGGGTGAGGGTTAGGGTACGGTTTAGGGTACGGGTTCAGGGAGGGGTTCAGGTAGGGCGTAGGGTATGGGTTAGGGTTAGGATTAGAGTTAGTGTTAGGGTTAGGGCTCGGTTTAGGGTATGGGTTAGGATTAGGGTATGCGTTAGGGTTAGGGTAGGGGTTAGGGTTAGGGTACGCGTTAGGGTGAGGGTAGTTATTAAACCTATCCCACTCTCTAGATACCCCTTAGCACGTAAAGGAATATTATTTGGGAGTCCAGCCATGGAGAAGAGTTTAGACACTAGGAGAAGATAAGGAACACACCCATTATAACGAAATCACATTAGGATTCTCTTTTTAACCTGTTCCTTAAAACACTAGTGCTTAGGAAATCTATTGGAGGCAGAAGCAGTCAAGGGTAGCTTAGGGTTAGGGTTTGGGTTAGGGTGAGGGCTAGGGTATGTTTTAGGGTACGGGTTCGGGGAGGGGTTCGGGTAGGGTGTAAGGTATGGGTTAGGGTTAGGGTTAGGGTTAGTGTTAGGGTTAGGGCTCGGTTTAGGGTACGGGTTAGGATTAGGGTACACGTTAGGGTTAGGGTAGGGGTTAGGGTTAGGGTACGCGATAGGGTGAGGGTAGTTATTAAACCTATCACACTCTCTAGATACCCCTTAGCACATAAAGGAATATTATTTGGGGGTCCAGCCATGGAGAAGAGTTTAGACACGAGGAGAAGATAAGGAACACACCCATTATCAAGAAATCACATTAGGATTCTCTTTTTAACATGTTCCTTAAAACACTAGTGCTTAGGAAATCTATTGGAGGCAGAAGCCGTCAAGGGTAGCTTAGGGTTAGGGTTAGGGTTAGGGTGAGGGTTAGGGTACGGCTTAGGGCACGGGTTCGGGGAGGGGTTCGGGTAGGGCGTAGGGTATGGGTTAGGGTTAGGGTTAGGGTTAGTGTTAGGGTTAGGGCTCGGTTTAGGGTACGGGTTAGGAATAGGGTACGTGTTAGGGTTAGTGTACGCGTTAGGGTGAGGGTAGTTATTAAACCTATTCCACTCTCTAGATACACCTTAGCACTTACAGGAATATTATTGGGGGTCCAGCCATGGAGAAGAGTTTAGACACTAGGAGAAGATAAGGAACACACCCATTATCACGAAATCACATTAGGATTCTCTTTTTAACCTGTTCCTTAAAACACTAGTGCTTAGGAAATCTATTGGAGGCAGAAGCAGTCAAGGGTAGCTTAGGGTTAGTGTTAGGGTTAGGGTGAGGGTTAGGGTATGGCTTAGGGTACGGGTTCGGGGAGGGGTTCGGGTAGGGCGTAGGGTATGGGTTAGGGTTAGGGTTAGGGTTAGTGTTAGGGTTAGGGCTCGGTTTAGGGTACGGGTTAGGATTAGGGTACGCGTTAGGGTTAGGGTAGGGGTTAGGGTTAGGGTACGCGTTAGAGTGAGGGTAGTTATTAAACCTATCCCACTCTCTATATAGCCCTAAGCACGTAAAGGAATATTATTTGGGGGTCCAGCCATGGAGAAGAGTTTAGACACGAGGAGAAGATAAGGAACACACCCAATATCAAGAAATCACATTAGGATTCTCTTTTTAACCTGTTCCTTAAATCACTAGTGCTTAGGAAATCTATTGGAGGCAGAAGCCGTCAAGGGTAGCTTAGGGTTAGGGTTAGGGTTAGGGTGAGGGTTAGGGTACGGCTTAGGGTACGGGTTCGGGGAGGGGTTCAGGTAGGGCGTAGGGTATGGGTTAGAGTTAGAGTTAGGGTTAGTGTTAGGGTTAGGGCTCGGTTTAGGGTACAGTTTAGGATTAGGGTACGCGTTAGTGTTAGGGTAGGGGTTAGGGTTAGGGTACGCTTTAGGGTGAGGGTAGTTATTAAACCTATCCCACTCTCTAGATACCCCTTAGCACGTAAAGGAATATTATTTGGGCGTCCAGCCATGGAGAAGGGTTTAGATACTAGGAGAAGATAAGGAACACACCCATTATCAAGAAATCACAATATGATTCTCTTTTTAAACTGTTCCTTAAAACACTAGTGGTTAGGAAATCTATTGGAGGCAGAAGCAGTCAAGGGTAGCTTAGGGTTAGGGTTAGGGTTAGGGTGAGGGTTAGGGTACGGCTTAGGGTACAGGTTCGGGGAGGGGTTCGGGTAGGGCGTAGGGTATGGGTTAGGGTTAGAGTTAGGGTTAGTGTTAGGGTTAGGGCTCGGTTTAGGGTACGGGTTAGGATTAGGGTACTCGTTAGGTTTAGGGTAGCGGTTAGGGTTAGGGTACGCGTTAGGGTGAGGGTAGTTATTAAACCTATCCCACTCTCTAGATACCCCTTAGCACGTAAAGGAATATTATTTGGGGGTCCAGCCATGGAGAAGAGTTTAGACACTAGGAGAAGATAAGGAACACACCCATTATCAAGAAATCACATTAGGATTCTCTTTTTAACCTGTTCCTTAAAACACTAGTGCTTAGGAAATCTATTGGAGGCAGAAGCAGTCAAGGGTAGCTTAGGGTTAGGCTTAGGGTTAGGGTGAGGGTTAGGGTATGGCTTAGGGTACGGGTTCGGGGAGGGGTTCGGGTAGGGCGTAGGGTATGGGTTAGGGTTAGGGTTAGGGCTAGTGTTAGGGTTAGGGCTCGGTTTGGGGTACAGGTTAGGATTAGGGTACGCGTTAGGGTTACAGTAGGGGTTAGGGTTAGGGTACACGTTAGGGTGAGGGTAGTTATTAAACCTATCACACTCTCTAGATACCCCTTAGCACGTAAAGGAATATTATTTGGGGGTCCAGCCATGGAAAAGAGTTTAGACAAGAGGAGAAGATAAGGAACACACCCATTATCAAGAAATCACATTAGGATTCTCTTTTTAACCTGTTCCTTAAATCACTAGTGCTTAGGAAATCTATTGGAGGCAGAAACCGTCAAGGGTAGCTTAGGGTTAGGGTTAGGGTTAGGGTGAGGGTTAGGGTACGGCTTAGGGTACGGGTTCGGGGAGGGATTCGGGTAGGGCGTAGGGTATGGGTTAGAGTTAGGGTTAGGGTTAGTGTTAGGGTTAGGGCTCGGTTAAGGGTTCGGGTTAGGATTAGGGTACGCGTTAGTGTTAGGGTAGGGGTTAGGGTTAGGATACGCTTTAGGGTGAGGGTAGTTATTAAACCTATCCCACTCTCTAGATACCCCTTAGCACGTAAAGGAATATTATTTGGGGGTCCAGCCATGGAGAAGGGTTTAGACACTAGGAGAAGATAAGGAACACACCCATTATCACGAAATCACATTAGGATTCTCTTTTTAACCTGTTCCTTAAAACACTAGTGCTTAGGAAATCTATTGGAGGCAGAAGCAGTCAAGGGTAGCTTAGGGTTAGGGTTAGGGTTAGGGTGAGGGTTAGGGTACGGTTTAGGGTACGGGTTCAGGGAGGGGTTCGGGTAGGGCGTAGGGTATGGGTTAGGGTTAGGGTTAGAGTTAGTGTTAGGGTTAGGGCTCGGTTTAGGTTACGGGTTAGGATTAGGGTACGCGCTAGGGTTAGGGTAGCGGTTAGGGTTAGGGTACGCGTTAGGGTGGGGGTAGTTATTAAACCTATCACACTCTCTAGATACCCCTTAGCACGTAAAGGAATATTATTTGGGCGTCCAGCCATGGAGAAGAGTTTAGACAAGAGGAGAAGATAAGGAACACACCCATTATCAAGAAATCACATTAGGATTCTCTTTTTAACCAGTTCCTTAAAACACTAGTGCTTAGGAAATCTATTGGAGGCAGAAGCTGTCAAGGGTAGCTTAAGGTTAGGGTTACGGTTAGGGTGAGGGTTAGGGTACGGTTTAGGGTACGGGTTCAGGGAGGGGTTCAGGTAGGGCGTAGGGTATGGGTTAGGGTTAGGATTAGAGTTAGTGTTAGGGTTAGGGCTCGGTTTAGGGTATGGTTTAGGATTAGGGTACGCGTTAGGGTTAGGGTAGGGGTTAGGGTTAGGGTACGCGATAGGGTGAGGGTAGTTATTAAACCTATCACACTCTCTAGATACCCCTTAGCACGTAAAGGAATATTATTTGGGGGTCCAGCCATGGAAAAGAGTTTAGACAAGAGGAGAAGATAAGGAACACACCCATTATCAAGAAATCACATTAGGATTCTCTTTTTAACCTGTTCCTTAAATCACTAGTGCTTAGGAAATCTATTGGAGGCAGAAGCAGTCAAGGGTAGCTTAGGGTTAGGGTTAGGGTTAGGGTGAGGGTTAGGGTACGGTTTAGGGTACGGGTTCAGGGAGGGGTTCGGGTAGGGCGTAGGGTATGGGTTAGGGTTAGGGTTAGAGTTAGTGTTAGGGTTAGGGCTCGGTTTAGGTTACGGGTTAGGATTAGGGTACGCGCTAGGGTTAGGGTAGCGGTTAGGGTTAGGGTACGCGTTAGGGTGAGGGTAGTTAATAAACCTATCCCACTCTCTTGATACCCCTTAGCACGTATAGGAATATTATTTGGGGGTCCAGCCATGGAGAAGAGTTTAGACACTAGGAGAAGATAAGGAACACACCCATTATCACGGAATCACATTAGGATTCTCTTTTTAACCTGTTCCTTAAAACACTAGTGCTTAGGAAATCTATTGGAGGCAGAAGCAGTCAAGGGTAGCTTAGGGTTAGGGTTAGGGTTAGGGTGAGGGCTAGGGTATGGCTTAGGGTACGGGTTCGGGGAGGGGTTCGTGTAGGGCGTAGGGTATGGGTTAGGGTTAGGGTTAGGGTTAGTGTTAGGGTTAGGGCTCGGTTTAGGGTACGGGTTAGGATTAGGGTACGTGTTAGGGTTAGTGTACGCGTTAGGGTGAGGGTAGTTATTAAACCTATTCCACTCTCTACATACACCTTAGCACGTACAGGAATATTATTGGGGGTCCAGCCATGGAGAAGAGTTTAGACACTATGAGAAGATAAGGAACACACCCATTATCAAGAAATCACATTAGGATTCTCTTTTTAACCTGTTCCTTAAAACACTACTGCTTAGGAAATCTATTGGAGGCAGAAGCAGTCAAGGGTAACTTAGGGTTAGGGTTAGGGTTAGGGTGAGGGTTAGGGTATGGCTTAGGGTTACGGGTTCGGGGAGGGGTTCGGGTAGGGCGTAGGGTATGGGTTAGGGTTAGGGTTAGGGCTAGTGTTAGGGTTAGGGCTCGGTTTGGGGTACAGGTTAGGATTAGGGTACGCGTTAGGGTTAGGGTAGGGGTTAGGGTTAGGGTACACGTTAGGGTGAGGGTAGTTATTAAACCTATCACACTCTCTAGATACCCCTTAGCACGTAAAGGAATATTATTTGGGGGTCCAGCCATGGAAAAGAGTTTAGACAAGAGGAGAAGATAAGGAACACACCCATTATCAAGAAATCACATTAGGATTCTCTTTTTAACCTGTTCCTTAAATCACTAGTGCTTAGGAAATCTATTGGAGGCAGAAGCCGTCAAGGGTAGCTTAGGGTTAGGGTTAGGGTTAGGGTGAGGGTTAGGGTACGGCTTAGGGTACGGGTTCGGGGAGGGATTCGGGTAGGGCGTAGGGTATGGGTTAGAGTTAGGGTTAGGGTTAGTGTTAGGGTTAGGACTCGGTTAAGGGTTCGGGTTAGGATTAGGGTACGGGTTAGTGTTAGGGTAGGGGTTAGGGTTAGGGTACGCTTTAGGGTGAGGGTAGTTATTAAACCTATCCCACTCTCTAGATACCCCTTAGCACGTAAAGGAATATTATTTGGGGGTCCAGCCATGGAGAAGGGTTTAGACACTAGGAGAAGATAAGGAACACACCCATTATCACGAAATCACATTAGGATTCTCTTTTTAACCTGTTCCTTAAAACACTAGTGCTTAGGAAATCTATTGGAGGCAGAAGCAGTCAAGGGTAGCTTAGGGTTAGGGTTAGGGTTAGGGTGAGGGTTAGGGTACGGTTTAGGGTACGGGTTCAGGGAGGGGTTCGGGTAGGGCGTAGGGTATGGGTTAGGGTTAGGGTTAGAGTTAGTGTTAGGGTTAGGGCTCGGTTTAGGTTACGGGTTAGGATTAGGGTACGCGCTAGGGTTAGGGTAGCGGTTAGGGTTAGGGTACGCGTTAGGGTGAGGGTAGTTAATAAACCTATCCCACTCTCTAGATACCCCTTAGCACGTATAGGAATATTATTTGGGGGTCCAGCCATGGAGAAGAGTTTAGACACTAGGAGAAGATAAGGAACACACCCATTATCACGGAATCACATTAGGATTCTCTTTTTAACCTGTTCCTTAAAACACTAGTGCTTAGGAAATCTATTGGGGGCAGGAGCAGTCAAGGGTAGCTTAGGGTTAGGGTTAGGGTTAGGGTGAGGGCTAGGGTATGGCTTAGGGTACGGGTTCGGGGAGGGGTTCGTGTAGGGCGTAGGGTATGGGTTAGGGTTAGGGTTAGTGTTAGTGTTAGGGTTAGGGCTCGGTTTAGGGTACGGGTTAGGATTAGGGTACGTGTTAGGGTTAGTGTACGCGTTAGGGTGAGGGTAGTTATTAAACCTATTCCACTCTCTAGATACACCTTAGCACGTACAGGAATATTATTGGGGGTCCAGCCATGGAGAAGAGTTTAGACACTATGAGAAGATAAGGAACACACCCATTATCAAGAAATCACATTAGGATTCTCTTTTTAACCTGTTCCTTAAAACACTACTGCTTAGGAAATCTATTGGAGGCAGAAGCAGTCAAGGGTAACTTAGGGTTAGGGTTAGGGTTAGGGTGAGGGTTAGGGTATGGCTTAGGGTTACGGGTTCGGGGAGGGGTTCGGGTAGGGCGTAGGGTATGGGTTAGGGTTAGGGTTAGGGCTAGTGTTAGGGTTAGGGCTCGGTTTGGGGTACAGGTTAGGATTAGGGTACGCGTTAGGGTTAGGGTAGGGGTTAGGGTTAGGGTACACGTTAGGGTGAGGGTAGTTATTAAACCTATCACACTCTCTAGATACCCCTTAGCACGTAAAGGAATATTATTTGGGGGTCCAGCCATGGAGAAGGGTTTAGACACTAGGAGAAGATAAGGAACACACCCATTATCACGAAATCACATTAGGATTCTCTTTTTAACCTGTTCCTTAAAACACTAGTGCTTAGGAAATCTATTGGAGGCAGAAGCAGTCAAGGGTAGCTTAGGGTTAGGGTTAGGGTTAGGGTGAGGGTTAGGGTACGGTTTAGGGTACGGGTTCAGGGAGGGGTTCGGGTAGGGCATAGGGTATGGGTTAGGGTTAGGGTTAGAGTTAGTGTTAGGGTTAGGGCTCGGTTTAGGTTACGGGTTAGGATTAGGGTACGCGCTAGGGTTAGGGTAGCGGTTAGGGTTAGGGTACGCGTTAGGGTGGGGGTAGTTATTAAACCTATCACACTCTCTAGATACCCCTTAGCACGTAAAGGAATATTATTTGGGCGTCCAGCCATGGAGAAGAGTTTAGACAAGAGGAGAAGATAAGGAACACACC